>NC_088336.1:18337500-18392500 GCF_036884655.1 Musa acuminata AAA Group | reverse complement strand
TTCATGTTGTTATCAAACTCAGACATCTGATTCGCTACACAACTCACTTCATCTGATAACACAGCTGGTCTTTCCTCCCTGCAATAATAGTTTTACTCGCAGAAGCATCTGCACATAGCCATGTTAGGAGTTCCCAGATTCTGCAAGAGCAAGTACACTAATTAATGGATGGATAAAGAGTTCATCCACTAAAACTGATCCACAAAAGAGACATATCCCCCCCACATACAGAGACAAACCAGCATAAATACACAGCTTGTTTTTGCAGTGTTCGAAGACAAAAGACCACACTATTAACCCTCTACAAATACATTTGAAGGGATTATAAACTTAGAACAGATAAACGACTATGCTATGAAGAGATCCAAGTTGCCATGCAGATTCGCCGAAGCTCAATTATGTTTCTGCTCTTCTTCTTGTTCTCATTATTCTGTTCCTAGTGTTTCAGAAGAAGATGTACACCACGGTGTCAAGATTATCCTTTTTCTTTACTTCAATGAACATACAAGAAATAATAATCTTTGGAACAAAAAAAATTGGAATAAGTTGATACAATTCAACTCAATAAAAGAAGAGCCCAAAATTTTTGGGGAAAAGAAAAATATACAGATGTTGTCCATTGATGATAACACAAATTTACTGAGGAATGACGAATGACTTTTTAAATGACCAAGAAATGCTGATCTGACATGGCACAAACTAGAGAAAACACAATCAAAAGGTCCATGAAATTTCCAAAGAATTGATCTTTGCAAGTTGCGCCAAAATTACCACACACATGCTTAAATAATCATTGATGAGATTTCAACAACTGAAATGAAAAAGGCAGAACATTCTTCCGTTCAACCTCAAAGATGTTGAGAAGGAAATTTATCTGCAATTCCAAATATGCCAAGTGTAAGAATCTGGACAGATTCTTTATTTATTCCACTTCACTTCCCGTTTAATCAGCAACTCACCTTAATAACATTTAAGCATGATGCAGATGTTGAATCTGCAAAAGAAACATTTAGAAGGGAAAAAACAAAATTGGAGAGCCCATACCAAACATAATCATTATACACCAACTTTATGCTGTCGAAAAATTTCTCCGGGAATATATAAAACTGCAGGGGAGGAGCCTTTCTCTAAGGGGACATAAGTGCTTCAATTGTATATGAAAGAGACTGTGCCAACTCAGATTTGAATAACAATGTTCGCAGTGTCTGCATAATGTCATAATCTGGATCCAGCTTCCGCTGCCAACCCTATAAAGAAACAAGCAGAAGCCACGGTTATGTCGTAGAATGAAAACCAATTTAATGTCTTTGGAAAACAAAAATATTCAGGTTGCTTCAGTCAAAGTAATTAAATAGCCACAAAGTCGAATACATCATTTCATTTTTATTCCCACCCACATACAAGGAGTAAATATCTCAAATAGGTCAGTTTCAATGAATAGCTCTTAGATATCAGTTTATGTATGCAGCAGAAGAACAGAATCATGAACAAAGCAGGCACCATTCATGTGAAGCATGAGATCTTTGAACAGGAACTCCGGACATGACCAAACAACTTTTTCAGCAAAAGAATTTTCATCAATATATGAGTTATAGTAGATAAATGTGCTTGCATAAGGCCTATTGTTTTTGTTTTATCGCATATAAATGGTTGTACCTAAGAATGAGAAAAGAAAAGAGAACTTCATATTGACTTTGAAATCCCGATATTTCACCAAGAAATTATTGAACACCATCCTGATCCAGGCTGGCTCATCTTAATTCCAACATCATGAAGAATATAAAACTATGTTTAAAGATGATTTCCACCAAAAGCAAACACAATGAGTCTTTCAATTTTCATTAAATGAACAACAGAACATTGGAATTTTTGTATTTTTGTAAAACTATTGACTGGGAAATTCTTCAAGAGCTGATGAGTGCATACAAAGCATGATCAGAAAATATTTGATCAATTCTTCTAAGAAAAGCTTCTAAGAGACTTCTGTTGCCCTATGCCTGTATTGTAATTTTAAAAATGCTTTAAAAGAGTTTATCTAATTTTGGGCCTCACCAAAAACCACAAATGACAACTTGATGCCTAAAATTAAATGACAGGCAAACATATCGATTTTCACAAACAAGACAAGAAAACAGATGCATCCCGTCATTCCATGCTCTGCATGATGTTTCTGTTTCATGACCTCAAACTGGAATTGGTTGGTTATATGTATATACACAAGCAACTTATACATGCCAAGTACTACAAATACGAGATACAAAGAATCGGAAACTGATACATATCGTGTGGTAAATTTGATGAAGAGATTGTACCTCCAAAACCAAAGTTGTCACCATCACAGTGCAAACATTACCATCGATATTGACTTTATGACGGCGAACTTGTTCGAGCAACTGATGCATGCATTCAGCCGGATGGACAGAATCCCCTTCAGGAGAGCCCCAAAAACTAAATGATTTATCTACTTCCTGAAATATCATACATAAATAAAATGAAATAGCACACACATGAATGAATATACAGGTTCATGCATATGGTGTTGGAAGTAAATTTCAGTGCACAATTGGATCACAAAATATCAATTCAAAATCCCAGCCTAGGAGGAGATTAATCTGGCCGTTCAGAAAAAGAAGCTACAACAGACAGTACCTCAATGAAAGCCTTTGGATTTGAGCAGTTTTGATTTCTTGATAACCTTAAGGTGCACTCAGCTGCAGTGCGTCCATCTCGAAGAGCAACAGCTTTAAAAAAGTTGAGCAGATTTACACGGTCGCTGCTGGAAAGTTCTGCAGTCATACCTACATCGAGAAATATGACATGAGGCTTTGATTTAAAGAGCCTTTTATTTGAGTGCTTGGTTTGAGCTCGGACAAGCATATTTCCAGGATGCAGATCTGCATGGACGAAATTGTCCACCTGTAGGAAAAGATGAATGCTCGAGTTAATTATACAAAAAAAGAGTCACATTGATTGAAGTGTAATAATGCTTAATAATCACAGAGAAAGTTGCAATGGTTCCAGAGTTGCATAACATGTTCTCAAGGAAAAAAAGGTGGTTCTCACCAAGGTTCGCCGTACCGTACCGTACCGGCGTTTCGACCCGGGCTCGGTACCGGTACGGTACGGTATACCGCTCGGTACACCCAGGTGTACCGAGCAGTACACTCAGGTGTACCGAGCACTGTAGCAGTGATACAGTGCTACAGTGCACTGCTACAGTGCTCGGTACGGGCGGACCGGTACAGGGCGGTCCGCGTACCGCTAGCCTGTCGGACCGGTACGTACCGCCCATACCGGGCGGTACAGTCCGGTACGGCAAACCTTGGTTCTCACCTTGATCCTCACCCATCCAAGATAATCAAAGAGTCAATTTTTTGAAGGAATCAGGCAGACAGTTACCATCAGCATAAAGATTCTCTTTAAACATTGCTAGTATGAGTTCAAAAAGAAGCATGAACGTTCACTTAAAGAACCATAAAATCATAAATGAAGTATCGGCAGTGAACCTATTGCAAGTTTTGACTACTTCCTTATACTGTTCTGCAAGTCTTATTTGGATGTAAAAGTAATATACACAGGCAAAATAGCTCTTGGATCAACTGACTCACCAATAAAGGGTATACCCAATGGATGAGGCTCCCGCCAACACAGATGTAGGAATAAAGACCAGAAATTTTAAAAGCTTATAAACCTAAGTTTGGAAACATGGAATCATAACAAATAGATAACTCCAACAAAGAGCTAAACAAGAAATATACCAGAAGCATCTTCAAGAGTGCATGAGTCCCAATGTGAGCAAGCGCACTTTTGAGTCGGTCATGCCCTTGAAGCTCATCAACATAGTAAGAAACACTTTGTCCATGCTCATAAGTCTCCACTAAAACAGCAGGATGGACAAGCGGATAGAGAGGTTTTGGGAAAGACACATCCTTCCACCTGCGGAAATTATAGATAAAGCGGCTTAAATGGGCAGCTTCCCTTGCAAGATCTACCTGAGACATCATGAATACAGCAAACTGTTGCACACTTTCATCCAAGCGCAACCACTTCAAGGTGGGCATGAACTTGGAGATTTTGGCCACCATGTTAATTATCATGAAATCCCTCTTAATGGACTCACCAACACCAGGATGTCTAACCTTTACAGCAACAACTAACTGCTTTGCATGTTGACCAGGATGGCGAAATCTCAAAGAAGCCCGATGTACCTGAGCTACACTTCCAGACGCCACAGGTTCCTCCTCAAAATTCTCAAAAACATCAGAAAGTTTGCGGCCGAATGCTCTCTCTATAGATTTCCTTGTGTAGGCAAAGCTATGTGCAGGTGCTTTACAATGAAGCTTTGCCAATTCAGAGCAAAGATCACTAGGGAAGAGGTCCGGACGTGTAGCAGCCCACTGACCCCATTTTATGAATGCTGGTCCTGCTTTTTCCAGAGTAGAATGAACAAGATGATTCCACATTTTTCTGAACTGAGTATCACAACTATCTGCAAGTGGAGCCAATACTATAATAGGAGAGAACAGAACTGCCAAATAGAATGCTCTTAGAAACAAAATAAAACACTCCAATATGGAAAGAATAAAGGAGGTGAGGAAAATATGGCTATCTTGTGCTTGCATATAAAGTGCATTTTGTGTTGGAAAGTACTCCCCATCTGCCCAAGCTGTCTTGGACAATGCAATCTCCCCAGTAATGAATGCAAGAAAGCTAGGAACCAAATGGGATCTAGCGACAGCTAAACTTGCAGCACAAGCAATCTTACTGACAGGTGAAGATGCAATTCCTCTATAAGAGTACATTACACACAGCTGTTTCCAGGCAACTTGAATACGATGTGTCATCGAACTTCTAGCTGAAATGACAAAGAACTTCCTCAAGGGATTATTCTTGGATATATTTTCCTCCGTTTTATAGAGCATAAACAAGTTATTCCATCCATGAAAAACCTTGTTCTGTGGGAACAATCTGCATGAAAAAGGTAAACCATTTGCTGAAGAAAATCCAGGATTCGTTGTGGAAAAGCTGGTTCTGGGATTTGCTAGAAAAGAATAACCAGCTTTTCTGAATTTTTGAAAAGCCAAAAACCTGCAAGTGGGAGAAATTATATTGCCAAGTCAATGAGGACCTTATCAGTAAAATATAATTACAACATTCAAACTGGAATTTACTATAGCTACTCAATAGTATTGTCAATAAATTATAATGAGAAACATGTCAAGATATGTAATTAGATGCTTTAGCATATGTAAACCAATTTCTTACACAGATAACACATGCATTCCCATGGATGAAACAATGGCAACCGTGTATACACATTGGTTTTGAAGGTCATCACAAGTTTCATCATTACTCACCATACAACAATAATATAGTGTATTTTGGGTTACGATGGCATGCCACAAGATGTAGATTACATTTAAATATTGTACTAAGTTGAGTAATATTGTATTGAAAATCAATTTCAATGAACAAAATTCTAACCACAAGAATGGCTCTGATTTTTTTTTAGTTTTTCCAGTAAATACTAACTTTTTGTTCTAGTTTCAAAACGAATAACAACCGGTGACATGAAGCAAAATTCCCAATCCTCTTCAACTTGTGTTATACATGTTTCTATACGAGAAACAAAAGAAAAACAACATTGATCTCTAAACATAGGCCTATTAGACTGACCTCGACGTCATTATGCACTCCAGAAAAATCTTCCTTAATTCCTTAAAGAGCGTTTGCCCAAAGAATCACATGCCTTGACTGCAACAACCAAGAAGGTATATGCTGAGAAATCACTTGGAAGAAGAAGCAAAAGGCAATCACAGACAGAAACTCACGGTTCGCGTCTCGCTGATGTTCTAGCGGCAGGATGGCGCCAACGGCGTAGGAATTCGAGCCCTAAGGAACCCAGCTCAGAAAATCATCGGCAAGATCTCCGGTGGAGTTGCCCGAGGGGGATATAAGCCACACAAACGATCGAGGGGGCCGTCCTCCTCTTCGATCTGAGGGAAGGAATGGAAAATGATAACGGGACGGAGGCTCAAATTTAGGATTCGTGTTCGACGGAGGAAGGCAGCGACGAACGAGAGAGAGAGAAAAATGGGTAAACGGCAGGAAGACAAGACGGCGAGAGAGAGAGAGGGAGACGTTAAGGTCGTCCCCTCGTGATCGCTCGACGACCGCACATGGCATAGTGAGTCGGTTCACGTAAGACGGGCGCATGAAACCGAATCCGCTCCGAACGGTGAATTAGTGACAGTATCGGGTCGGATCGCAGTCATATCGGATCCGGATCTACTTATCAATTGAGGTATAGAGGAACAATGACATCAACGTGATAAAATAATTAAATAAGTTTTAAGATCAATTAAATCGATTTTTTTTTCAAAAAAGTATTTTAAATCTTTCTTTCTTTTGCATCATTAATGCTACCAAACATCTCTAATTAGTCACATTTCTTGTGAATAATTATCTTACCATAACTATAAGTAATTATGGCCATAACTTGCAAATTCTAATCAAATTAAGACACTCATCTCAAAAAAATTCTAGCCAAATTAAGGCTATATATCTAAAATCGATCTCAAACCAGCAGATATCTAACAAGCATTGGATGGTGCAATCTCCAAGTAGGAAAACTTCCTTTAGAACTAAACATAGACATTATGTCTGGCTCTATTTGATATATTTCCTCAAATAACATAAAATTGATAGATACAAATAGATGGAGTCAAGTCAAACAATGTGGTTATAAGCTTAATTTAGTTCTATACAGGCTTCCAACGACCTTCCTTGGAGATGGATCATCCGGTCCTGTGTCTCGCTGACCAGATGTGAAGTATAGCCATCCATTCCAGAAAGCAGCTAAGGTTGTCTTGACTCGGAAAGGCATGCGACCGACTACCGACCATTTCTGTACATATTAAAGAAGAAATCACATCTAATGAGGGAAACATAACATCCACAAACATCATATCAATTCACTTAATTAGTTTTCAGGCCATCTTAAATAGTTTCCTCTGTTATCCTATCCTTTATTGACCTTACGTCTGAGGTAAAAGATAATGCATTAGATGATCATAAATTATATTTCTGAAGCAAGAACAAACAAGAGAAAAGAATCCTTACCAGGGTGTCTAAATTAAACTGAAAGACCTCACCAAGTAGAATCATCTTCTTGGTAATAGGGTGTTTCAGTGTGGTGCCGCCGACAACAATGATTGAGTTGTTGACAACAACCCATGCAAACTCTATGTGGGAGTTTGGTAGGGGCATCGAGGGCAGCTGCTTCCATCTTTTCCCATCATCCAGCATGTAAACATCAGCATATTGAACCTGGAGAAAAGGATAACTCCACGTCTGAAGCATCAATTTTCACCATTTAATATATAAGCATGGTACGCAGTTGCTAGTTGCAACAGAAAATAGATACTTGAGCAGGATAATATCACCATAAAAAATCCGACTCAAATAAATGCTTTGTGATGATATTCATCCACCAACCACAGACACATCAAGTAGCATGATGTTCAATACAGAAATGTTCTTCAACAACAGGTTTTTGATGTAAAAGACTCTCAATTTCCTTTCTGGCACAGAGGGAACTTGATCAGTAGAAAGAAACCCGATGAACTCCAACATGAAGCATGAATACATGCAGCATGATTCATCTTGGTTTTAAAAAGCATTTGCTCATGCTTCAGACTTTTGTATAAATTTTTTTTGAAAAAAATCCTCGAGTGTAACTCCTTGTTGCTTGAAATAATACACCATCTTCTTTAAAATTAAATTAAATGTATTATCTTTTAGGTGTGAACCAAAAAAGTCAAAAGTACAAAAAAAAAAGAGTGACAGACATGAAAAAAGGAAAAGTAATAATATGGGGTGGGAATATGTCACCAGAACAGAACTTTTCTTCAGAAAAAAGATTATTATTTGCCATCTCCTGTAACTATCTATTCTATGACATTTTTTTCATGTTCGACTGTGTTAGGAGCACTGTGATGCTTATGCCTGGAGAAAACATACCAGGTTCTAGATCATTACACTAGCTAGGATCCTAGTATACCATTTTTTTCTTGCTCCATAATCCACATGTAGGCATGTCAAATGACTCGCATTGTCATACTACATTCAATGAGTTATGAAAGAATCTAAGGTTAAAACTGATCAAGTTGACCTCACAAACACAGTTTCCATTCTCATGTACTGTCACATATCTCTCTCCTAAAGTTGCACAATAAAGACATCAGCTTGTCAAACGGGATAGTGATATAAAAATAGATTAAGTGATTGACAGTCACTTGGCAGGTAAAATATAGTTTCAGTACCTCATGTCTTCGAGAACATTTGTAAATTGGTGATCCTGGCTTAGCCATAAAATCACCCTCTTGACCACCAATAACTATCAGTTGATCATTGGCGACAACGCATGACCTGACGGCAGAATAAAGTATACCATGAGAAATAGGAAAATATGTGTTTTTTGTTATATGAATCATAATTTGACTCGTTATGTAAAGCCCATCTACTATCTCTATTCCAATCAGGGAAGTGTGGAGTTAGATGAGCATTACTAAAATCAACATTACAAAAAGTTCTGAGTTGGCAATAATTTAAATCTACGATCACCCAGATAATGTTTGGCAGGCTAATTGAAGCAAAGCTTTCCTCAAAATAGACTTAGGTGGTGGCATTACAACTACCAGATATTCTAAGTTTGTTAAATGGAAATGGCACACAATTATGACTGATAGAACACATTGGATTTTAGAAACAACATGAAATTGAGGGGTGTAAAATAACCTTCTAAGCAAAAAAGATCCTGCTACATCTATAACCTTATGTAAGTTTATAGTCATCACATCAATGTTTAATGGGGGGCATTAATTTCTACAGTGTGACATCTCAACTCCAAGGTGTTAAGCCAAAAGTCAAAAATATCATGAGAAGTTAGGAATGATACATATTATGTGTAAACATGAAGTTATAGTTTGAAGAAAGATTATGGAAAAATACCTGTGAGGACCACCGCGTGGTATTGGTATCTCGGTTGTCCATTCTTTTTCTAATGCCATTCCATCCTTTACTGCAAGGCTCCAATGATCCAATCCAGGTTCATGGCGATCCTCTTTGCTGCCACCCATAACATGCAGTCTGCCTCTCCAAAGTTGAGTTGCTGGGGCATACCTTAAATGCAGTGAAATCCAGATGAAGCTATTTCAATGTTTAGTTAAAAATTATAATGGATTAATAACCTGGTTATTAATGTCAAAGAAAAAGGATGTCTTCCAGAAAAGATGCCACTGACAACAAAATTGCAGCAGCTTAAGATGGTCACGATGTGTTAAACTGCCCATACCTAGGAACAGGTAGTGGGGGCAATTCATTCCACTTTTTTGTCTCTGTATCCAGCACAAAGTTGCGGTTAGTAGGGCTTCTACATTGTGGGCCATACTGTCCTGTGACCGCATAAATGTATCTTCCATCTGTTGCCATTCCCAAGTGTGAGTTTGCCATTTCCCTGGGCATATCGAACCTTCCGCCCCACGAATTGTTTTTGAAGTTATATATATCAACATGAGAATGCACCTAAAAGACGAACGCATAGAAGAATATGAATTAAAAGGTAAAGCAGCTCTTACGGAGTCCACCATGACATATCAAAATGCTCGTAGAGGAATAAAATCATACTAAATTTGTTTAGACTGTTTTGTGTTGACAATTCATTAAATCTTGACAGTGATAACAATGAACAAGAACAACATAATATACCTTGTCTAGTTTAGCAGCTTTATCCATCATATTGTTTTGTAGGTTCATACAACCAGATGTGTAAATTAGCCAACAAAAATACCCTGTGAAACATCAATAGCTATACAAAAAACTATATTGTTCTTTTATAAGGCATCCTTACCAGCTGATAACAGGTAGTCAATGTAATTAGTAACAAGTTATATGCATAATGCCCAAGAATTAATGCCTAATACGTAGGGCCTTTCATGAGTCCAACTTTCATTGGATGGAATGACATGTGAAAGACCAATTATCTTATTTGAGATTGTCTTTTACATTTGTTCCTCAAGTTCATCCCGAAGGTTCACCAGTCATAATCTTCATCAAATGTAATATAGAGCAACAAGACATATATAACTCAATTTCTCTCATAAATTAAAAAATATCTATATATTATTTAGCATGGTTATTCTAAAACTTAATAACTAAAGGCTAAACATGGAATGCACTAATCAAACACCAGGAAGAAGGTCAAAGGCAGAAGTATGGTTTCAACTTCACAATCACTTCCTTTTATAGACAATTGAAAGAGCTACAGAATGTGAATGAAGTGAAAAGCCTAGAAAAACAGAAAAAAGGCATCAAAATTTTCAAAATTCTTACATAATCAATGGTACCATATCCAGCAAATACATAAAAGAGGTCTTTAATTTGTATGGCAGCCCCATCTAGACGAGGTACGGGTGCCTCGGGCATCTCTTCCCATTCTAACTGTGGTGCTGGTATATCAGCAAAAGTTGCATTGAGAACCTTGACTGATAATTTGATACCTTTAGAATTTCCTTCAGACTGTTGGAAAGAAAATTAATATTATGACTCACTTGGAATATGTAAAGGCATTAAAAATGACTTATACATACAAAGAGAACAATTTGCAGGAAATATCAGCAAAAAGATAACTTAGACAAGCAAGATAACCAAACAAAGAAAAACCATTTTGTTTCAGGTCCACATTCTAAAAAAAGGATTATTGTGAAAACAGTTCTTTCATACATAATGCATAGAGTCTGTGGGGCAGCAGAAATTAATTCACTTAAAGAGAAAAGACCAATGAAGTAGAATGAAGCTCATTGCATGAAACACAGACGAATCATAGTTTTATTCCCTTGCAAATGTTCTGACAAATCAATTAGGCAAATTCAGCCAGAAAGCAAAGCAAGAGATAAGATACAGAACTTAGAGGAGTCTCATGGGTTACGTATAACAGTAGAAGGATTTCAGATGGCATAGACAGATATGCTTAAACCACTTCCTCAACTAGAGAATCTCTGACTAACCCAAGGTTAAAATACATCATGGAATTCTCAAAAATAATAGAAATTAAGTGCCAAAACAGAACAAGAACAAGTCATGGTATACTTCGGTAAAACATGTCCCAGCATTCACATGTAAGAAACGATAAACAAGGCTAATGGGTTGATCCATTCGGCCCAATTTGAGTTTTTCAGGGGTCCAATTGTCCCAAGATTAAGTTAATGAGATCACGTCTCATTTCCAACTTAATCATTGTGTGCTAACTCATTTACTGTAACTTGACCCGTGTCTAAGATTATTTACAACATCTTTCAAACCTAGTAAATATTTTTCAAGACTAATTACGACGTATTTAATGTAAAAGAAAATCCAGTTTGCCAGACTCGTCCAATGTGCGAAATTTTAATAGAACACACCAATTTCAGCATTCGATGAAGACACAAAGTTGAGCAGAAAATTTATCAGTTCAATACTCCTGATAAAAGACCTGAAACCGTGATCTTGATGAACGAACAACACAAACCAAACAGTTTTGCGAATGTTTCCACTACACTCAATAAATTTCGAGCATAACAAGAAAACTGCTGATAGAATCGAAATCCAACGAGAAAAGAGGCTACATTGCATCCAGATAAAATCCTCCAGGAACCAGATTCGAGAATCTAGCTTCCCAAACAGAATCCAACACGACAAGATCATAATCGAGCTCAGTTGATTGGCCTTGTCTGAGGAGAGTTCCACTTACTAATGAAGCAACAAAATAGAAAATGCAGATCGAATATAGATCGGACGAGAAAAGAGCCTACATTGCATCCGAACCAAATCCTCCAGGAACCAGCGCGATGAGATGGGCATGGAGCTCACCTGCTTAGCGTCGGGGGCGGAGAGAGCCATGGAGAGGTCCAAGTAGGGGGACCAGTAGTGGAAGGAAGAAGAGGATGGAGGACGAAGAACGCGGTAGGGGAAGGAACGGGAAGAGGAGGAGGAGGAGGAGGAGGAGGCCCAGAGGAAGTCGGCGAGGAGGACGAGGGCGAGGAGGATGATGCAGGAGAGGAGGAAGATGTACTTCCCCGGCGTGTGCTTCCCGGTTCCGAATCTGGCCATGGATCGAGGGAGAGCGAGAGGGAGAGGGAGAGGAAGAGGAGTGGAGGGGGAACCATAGAAATAGGGGGAGAGAAGTGAGGAGAGGGAGAGGAGAGTGAGGGGAAGAAGTGGTGGAGAGGCGGCATCGGGGAGGAGAAAGTGGTGAGGTGGAGCGCTGATGGGATTCGTGGTCGGGGTCGACTATTACTGTGAGCGAGCAGGGAGGGGGGGGGGGGGGGGGGGAGCGGTGGGTTTGGGGGAGGGGGGGCGGTATTCGACTCGGACAACTGCGCCGGGCCGGCATTTTAGGCGATCGACGACCGGTATGGAACCCGGCGAAGAGGGCGCCACGTGATTTTATTTATTTTTATTTATTCCGAATGAGAAATACTTGAGGAGTTGAAGTAAATAAAAATAAAAGTTATGAAGTTGTTCATTTTAATCATTGGAAATTTTTAAATTTAATATTTTATAATTTTAGTTGTTTTTATATGTCATGTGTTAAGGCTTCTTTTGGTTGTTTGCTTGTGTCATATGAAGTGAAGCGGATTCATGACCAAATAACGATTCTAATATAAAAATAATATAATATAATTTTAAAAAAATTTAAATAAAAATTTGATAATCTCTTAAAGTTTATATTATTTTTCATAAATTTTTAATTTTTTAAAAGATAAATATTATCCCATCCTATTATCGTCTTATAATCGTCTCCAGCTCGTCATGACTCGCACTCTTGATGTCATCTACTATGCTACCTATCATCTTAAGAGGCTTTGTCATATCCCTTAATCACTCTTAGCTTTGTCGAAGCCTTATCGATGCAAAGCAATTGCTCGTTGCTATCCTTATCACCTTCATCGTCCTCACCATCCTCGTTGCTTTGCATTATCTTTACTACTTGCATTATTCTCGTTGCTCCATTGCCCCCTACCCTTCTCTTTCATCCTCCTCCCCAAGATTTAGCTCATTCGTTAGTGAAACTAAGCTATTGGATTCGGTGGTGCTAAGATTCAATTGAGAAGAAAGGATGATGCCAAAATCTAATGAAAGAGACATCATGTTACAAGAGTTAGTGTTGAGCCAACAAGGTCAAGGCAATGACACCTCACGATTGGACAGAGTAATATCATTTTCTAAAAACCAAGAGATGCTCTATATAAATAAATAAATAATATCACTCAATATATAATAAATTTTTGGGATTTTTTAATATAAAATTTACGTAAAAAAAAGAAGCACTATAATATCAATATACAAGAGAGAGTGATTTATTAAAAGTTGTTCATATTATGAGTATTTCTTAGACTAACTTAGTTTGTCTTAAAATAAACTATATAAAACAATTCATTAGACAACTAACAAAAATTTCTCATATTAACAACTTCAAAAAAAATTTGCTTAACATCATAGACTCATGTATGATTGGATTTTGAATCACCGATAGTTTATTACCTTACGATTTGTGTGATAATATTATTTGTTAACCTAGTCTACTAAGAGTGTTGGAAACGACATATTGTCCTGATTCAAGATGTTTCGATAACGAGGTGGAACGAGTGATGCGGGGGCATGAGTGGCTCGCACGAGTGACCACTTAGCGATAGGTCCGACATCATGGGTGATATACTTTTCACATGATTAGTTAGGTATATAGGTTCTCGATAAACACCATTGGATATCAGTACTCTTATTTTCATAATTTTTTTCCTCCTTTCTTTTTTTTTCATGAGTCTTTTTCCATCTTATCATGACATTCATTTAATATAATTATACAAATAATTCATCTATTTTTAATAAATTTAATAAAAAAATATGTAAAGAAGACATTTGCATCTGCAAAAGATGACTTAGGGCTTGTGAGGTTATGAGTGATAAAAAAAATGAGATCAAGAAAAATAATGATGAATAAATATTGAGAGTTTATGTATTCTTTAAGAACTCATCATCTTCTGTACTATTTTCTTACAATTCCAGTATCCTGCTGCACATGTAAAACAATGGTGCATTTAAGCCAACAGTATCATCCTGTTCCTGAGGCAAAGCCACCTCCATTGACGTCTAACACAGTTTTCATCTGTATTCTAGATGGTCAAAGGTCCAAGATGGGAGAAGGATGACTGACCTCAGACACAAGCAATTAATATTTGCTTAAGGTCAAATCTTGGCAGACAAGGAACATCCTCATCAAATGGATTAGAAGATTGGTGGCAATTCATATGGACACATCTTTCTAAAAAAATTTAAATATCATTATATTCTTAAGAAATGCCCAAGCTGTCAATATTGATCCATGGAAACCTATTCAAGGTTTATCACAAATTTTATGTTGTTGTTCTTTTCTTTCTATTTGACAAATCATGATTTTTTTGTTTTGCTCCAACATAAATGGAAATGTCATCCATATCAAATTTACAAGATTGATGCCTTTTTTTTTATGCTTCTACATGAAGAAAGGTAATTTTGGTGATAAGAATCTTAACATATATATATATTTATTTATGGAACACTAAGATTTTACCATTTGTCAGAATATTTGAAGAGAGTTGTGGAGGCTCATCCACCTTTGTTAGATGAGGTTGAAGAGTAGTTGCCCTGTTTCATGGAGTGAGTGATGCACCAGAGGCTGTTGGGGGCTTCAAGCTGAGCTCCCAACCCCATTTCCAAACTCCAGTGGTCTCTTTCAGCCAGAGGAAGTGGGCAGGGCAATTTCCTGTCCAACTGTTGGTTCTCTCTGTGGTTGGTGCAGTGGTCCTGGTCTTTGGTTGTGGGGGAAGATGAGCTCTTCCGAATGCATGCCTGTGCCCAAGTGGCTCCCACAGCCTCATTCTCATCCAATTTGCAGCTGGTCAATCTTTGAGGATTATATTTTAATTCTTTTCAATTATTTCCATAGAGAGACAGAGAGAGAGAGAGAGAGAGAGAGAGAGAGGGGTTGCCTTTGCTTGCCTTGCTACTGTGGTCCACCTTTTGTTGCATTTTGATTCTTGGAAGTTTTGCTAATGGAATCAAGGCACAGGATAGCAATTTAAAGGATCCCATTCTCTTTCTTGGTTTCTTGCCCTCTACTTCCCCTTCCTCCTCCTCCTCCCCCTCTTCTTCTTCTTCTTCTTCTTCTTCTTAGCTCACAAAGGTACAAGAGGGACGAGAAAGGTCGTAAAGGCTATGTTTCAGAGCCAGCTTGCCAGGCCACCATCCCTCAGAGGTTCCCTTAAAGCTCTTGAAGCTGACATAAACCATGCCAACACCTTGTAATCTCTCTCTCTCTCTCTTCTCCCTCTCATATCTAATATGTGGGTGTATCTGTTGGTTTTGTGCAAGTACTTTCAATCTTCATGATGTTTGGAATCAAGTGGCAGATTTAATGTCATAGCGCTTGAATACGAGTGATTTGTTGGGTTTACAGGGCAGATGCCATTCAAAGAGCTTATGGTGGTGCCTGTCTCCAGATGAGGCTGTCCTGTAGTCCTTTGGCACCCTTCTTCCTCTTCCTAATGCAATGGCTGGACTGCACTTGTTCTTACAGCCTACCAAGTTATTTAGGGCTTTTCCAAATACTTGTCTACAAGGTACTCTTCCAACAATTTCTGGCATACATCTTTCAAGTATGTGCGACTAATCATGTCATTCATTGATCGAACAAGAAATGGGTTTATGGGCATGTAGGATGATAAAAAATCTGAATTTTGCAGGTTTATGTTGATGGTATGACAACAGTATCTACGTTCGAAAGACGGGCCAGCATCAGAGAGTTCTATGGTGCACAATCTCAACTTGAGTTCTTTTTTTGTGTTAAAAAGATCTTTAATTAACACCTACTTATCAATGGATCGCCTAAAACCAAAATTGCAGCTATTATATATCCTTCCCTTCAACAAATTAAAGGCAACATAGTGGAAAGAGAACAATCTAAAGAGAAAGGCCGAGATAAATATCTAGTTGGCAGAAAAAGAATGGAAGAACCGAAGAAGCTTTTCGATGAGGATTTTGACAGAGACGACGAATGTGGGATTTGCCTGGAGGTTTGCACCAAAATGGTCCTGCCGAGCTGCAGCCATGCTATGTGTATAAAATGCTACCGCGACTGGTAAATGCTTACTCCGCATCGTATGTTACTTGCTTTTAATAGATGCTTGCCTTCCCATAGCTAGACTTGATTGTGCTTCACAGGAATGTGAGATCTCAGTCCTGCCCCTTCTGTAGAGGAAGCATAAAAAGAGTGCGTTCAAGAGACTTATGGGTGCTTACAAACAAGAGTGAGGTGGTCGACACCATGACTTTAGAAAGGGATAACCTGAGGCGCTTCTATCGCTACATAGATAGCTTGCCACTGATCATTCCAGACAGCCTTTTCTTGGTTTATTATGATTATGTAGTATAACCATGAGATTTAAGGATGTACAGATTGCTGGAAAGCCGGCCAGCCATTCCTTGCGGATTGGTTCTGGTAAGATAAGTTCTTCCAGTCTCACACTTGTTCCAAATGTGCAGTAGAGTGTCACTGTAATTCTTCTTCGAATAATTGCATATAAAATCTGTGCTTTTGATGCACATGTTGATATTCCATGGTTGAAAAAGAACACCTTGTAGAAGAAAAAAGAAAAGAAAAATTGAAATCTAATTGACTTTTTGACTGGCTGTTTGTGCACTTTCCTCTTATTTTGTTGAACTCATGAAAGCCATCTAAATACTCTTTTCTTGAAACATATGTGATTGGTTTGGCCATCATTTTCCCTTTGACAGCTTATCATACTGCTGATATTGGTTGACCAAATTGCTTAAACACATTTGTGTCAACCTGGCTTCTTAAAAGTGACTAACAAAGTAGATTTGAATTTGTCATAATTTATTCATATTTACTTCTTGTTCTATTACAATATCATTGGGCAGGCTTGAAGACCAGAAACTTTTTTTTTCTTTTGACTCAATGGAGGCACCAATTAGAAAAAAAAAAAGAAACAAGTGCCGATAGTTTTATTAGAACCACTATATTAGTTACTTCATACATTTTCCAAACTATTTGGTAAAGTAGATGCATAACTCCAAATTGTTCTTTTCATATGTTTTGTTCTCAACTTGATGCATCTACTTGATCTTCCTTAGTCTCAGCTCTACTTTGGTTGAACCATGACTATCCTACAAGTAAATTAAATGCATTCCTGGAATAGTCATGTTGCACAAAACTCACTCTCCCAGTCAATTCTAGTGTATCATTTGCTAGTGATCCAAATCAGCAGAACCCCTTGGTTTTCTTGTTCTCCAAGATGGGAAGCATTCCTTTTCTCTTTATCATTGTATACACATGAAGATTCTTGAATCTTAATTAAAATTGTGCTACTTATAATTTATGACTGATGTCAGATAAACCGAATCTAGTCTTTTTCAGTAACTTTTTTTTCTCATTTGAAACTTCTTAATATATTTTGGGTCTCAGATAAAAAGGGCTAGCCTTGTTCTGGTAAATCAATAGATCTATTTATTTAGATCATTTTTCTGCAAGGAAGTTGAACACTACAGCACACTATGGATTGGAAAAGATGTTTTGAAGAACTATTTTGGACTACAGCACCATGTCTCAAGATTCCTGTGTCGTTCTTACTCAAAACATGCTCTTCTATGGACTACTTGGATTCACTTGGACAAGACATGGGGACAGGACTGTTTGGAGGAAATTATTGATGCTGTGAGAGATGACCAGGGACCTGTTTGAGTATACACTGGGAAACAGGAAACTAATCTTCTGTTTTATAGATCATCCGAGTTGCAAATGCTGATCTCTTGCATCTTCTTGAAATACCAGAATCGATTCAAAACTGAATGTGAGATTAAATCTTCCTGTAGCTCTCAATTGATAAACCTGTGTTTTGTATCCGTAAGAGCTTGTCCTAGGTTTAGTGGGTTTCGTTGTAACTGAATATATAACCGTCAGTTAATCATCATCCAATATATAATCGTCACGTATTGTCCAAAGTAAAAGAAGAAGATGAATGTTATCCTCCACTCGTCATTCCACGTGGAATTCAATGGATTACACCATCTTCCTACTCTGCATAAATCTGAGACCTAATTGATGGAGAAATTTATGTGGATCTAATTATGACAGATGGGTCGACGTTTAGAGGAGATGTGACGAGAGTTTCAATAATGCAAAGGGGAAGCACAAGTGTGAGGAAAATAATAGAAGATAAGAACAATTATTGTAGAAGCTTTATTGAAGAAGAAATGAAGAAGCTTTATTGAAGAAGAAATGAAGAAGCTTTATTGAAATAACTTTAGCTTTATTGAAGAAATGAAAATGCTTCAATACATTAACATGTTCCCTCTCCTATTTATACAAATTAGGAGAAAGGATTTTTGTCAACAGAATAGAGGATTTTCCTCAACAGAATAGAGAGATTTGGCCGATCAGCGAAGGCTACCGCGGTGAGGAAGATGATGATTGGCCGTGGAGCCTCTTAGAAATATGGTTGCAACGGCGTTGGTCGCTGGCCGAAAACAAGGGCGAAGCTTTGCTTTTCTCAGCGACGTTGGTCGCAGGCCAAAGGCAAGAGCGAAGCTTCGCTTTTCTCACTGCTCTGATACCATGAGATTTCCTTATATAGTTGGGGAAATCTTATCTTCTATCAAGGTGGACCCCACCTCGGGTCGAGTTCCTTCTTAAGGAATGCTGTTCTCTTTGCTACAAAGACCTTTTGGTCATCGGAATGATAGAATATAAGCTGCGGTCTCTAAGGCGTATCCCCAAAATAAGATGGGTAGGTTGACAAAACTCATTATGGACCGTACCATACCTAACAGTGTGCGATTCCTCATTTCAGATACACCATTGAATTGAGGCATATAAGGAGGTGTCCATTATGATAGAATTATATGGTCCTTGAGGAATTGGGTGAAGTCTTTACTCAAGTACCCACCTCCTCGATTTAATCGAAGAGTCTTGATACTCTTTCTAGTCTGATTCTCCACTTCATTCTTATACTTCCTGAAATTTTTGAAAGCCTCAGACTTGTACTTCATCAAGTATACATGTCTATACCTTAAGAAATCATTAATAAAAGTAATGAAGTAGGAGTAACCACCTTTGACATAAGTTGACATTAGACCACATATATCACTATGTATGAGTTTCAATAGCTTAGTGGCTCTCTCTCCAGTTCCACTAAATAAAGAGTTGGTCTGTTTTCCATTAAGGCAAGGCTTGCAAGTTGCATATGACCCATAGTCGAATGGATCTATGTATCCATCATTTAGTAATTTTTGAATAATTCCCTCATAGATATGACTTAGCCTACAATGCCACAAGTATGTATTGTTCACCTTATCTTGTTTCCTCTTGGACACACTTATATTCATGATATGTGGAACAATGTCTAACATAAATAAACCATTATGCACTGTTCATCTCGTTATGATCACATCATCTAATAATATTGAATAACTATTTTTCTCAAAAACTAATTTATATCCATTAATTACCAAACATGAAATAAAAATAATAATTTTGATAATAGAATGAATAAAATAACATGCATCTAATGTAATAATAGCTCCACCAGGCAGATGTAGTATGACATCGCCAATGGCCACTGTAATAACTTTTGCTCCATTGCCCATCTTGAGGTCCATCTCTCCTCTCGCCAATCTCCTATCTCTTACTAGAACCTACAATAGATTGCATATGTGATAAGCATTACTGATATCCAATACTCATGTGTTATCATAAGAGTCTGACAAATGGAGACTAATCATGAATTGCACTTGAAGCTTCTCCAAGCTTCTGTTTAGCCTTCTCTGCAAGGTACTCTTTGCAGTTCCTCTTTCAGTACTCGTCTTTATCGTAGTAGAAACATTGACCTTTTTCTTTTGCCGGGTTCTTCTTAGCAACCATTGCTTTACCCGGTTTGCCCTTGCCCTTACCTATCCTAGGGATTTTTCTATCTTCCTTTTCTTTTTGGTCTCACTAGTATAGAGAACTGGCTTATCTTTATTGATAGTGCTCTCTGCCTCCCTCAACATGTTGAGGAGCTTAGGGAGAGTCACCTCAAGCTTGTTCATACTAAAATTCATTATGAACTAAGAAAAAGAATCTGGTAAGGATTAAAGTATAAGGTCCACACATAAATTATCCTCTAGGACCATTCCCAAACTTGTGAGTTTCTCTATCCATTCAATCATCTTTAGGACATGGTTCTGAACCGGTATCCCCTTAGTCATCCTAGTACGAAAGAAATTCTTGGGTATCTCATATCGTTGAGTCCTTCCCTGTTCTTCAAACAGTTTATTGACTCATCTATGTACTTCACGTAGTAAACAATCTCATTCTCGCTTGCCCATTCCTCAAGCGTAGGCATCACTATATCAAGGACGCACGTGATTTTCTCTGTCGTGAGAACGATTCTCAGGTTGCGGAGCCAACACGTGTAATTTGGACTAGTAAGGCGGTTGACATCAAGTATGCCACATAAGAGATTTGAAAGTGATATTTTTTGAAAATAAACATGTAGAAGAAATAAATAACATGCAGACTCTACAAAAAGTAAAGAACTAAGATATGATCTTCTATCTTAATCTACTCCCATTATTTTCTAGCGAAACACACAACTCCCTCTGGTGTGTGAATCGAAGATCTATGACGGATCTCTAGTAGAGATCGGGATCCAATCGATGTCTCAACATAATCTCGAGAGGCTCGACCAATCACATTAAGCACAAAAGGTTGACAACTCTTACCGATCATAACTCCATGTGATTCCCGTCCTGTTCGGCCTCCGAATCATGATGGTCTTGAAGGACTCAACCAATCATAATGTATAGTTAAGTCAACACCATTGTTATAAAATGAATCTGATTCAATAATATGCCATCGAGGGACTCAAACAACACAACCTACGTTAGGAATCGATTTCTTCCTATAACAATAGAAGACAACGTGGGTCAATCTAATTGCCTCATGTTTATTGACTTAATATTATCGAGAGAGATTTTTTATTCGGTCTCCTAATATGACGTGTCACACACATACATATTCAATATATATATATATATATATATATATATATATATATATATATATATATATATATATATATATATATATATATATATATATATATATATATATATATATATAATCACACATCATATGAGCAATCATACTAAATAATCATGAATCACAACCTAATATGATCAGGCTTGAGCCAATGAGCTCAATCACTCACATCACGATTTATATGTTTATTGACATATCTCCATGCCTTATGATCGTCCATCTCGTCCTTGTCGGTTTCGTCGATATTTCGATGCATCTCCATGCGTTACAATCGTCCATCTTGATCTCGTGGGTCTCACTATCGCCTCCACACTTCCACCGCACCCTCTCATGTAATTACAACTTAATCAAAGACACGTAAACCCAATAATAAACGAGAAAAAATGGAGGCTTGCAAGCCCCAATAATAATAATAATTACATCACATGTACACAAACATCACATTGTCTATTATCATCCGTCCACATCACATATCACATGTACACATCATCATATATGACTACTAGATGATGATGATGATAATAATAATAATAATAATAATAATAATAATAATAATAATAATAATAATAATAATAATAATAATAATAATAACTATTTAATTAATTATTTTGTAGCCCTTTGGGGTACCCTACTCTAGGGTACCCTATGCGGTCAGGAAACCCTAGCCACAAGTGGCCAGGAAACCTTGGCCCCCAAGGTTACCTTTGCAGCTAGGAAACCCTAGCTGCAGGGTGAGTATGGACGGCTAGGAAACCCTAGCCGCCACCTTGCCCCTTATGGCTAGGAGTCCTGGCCGCTAGGGGTACTTGGGCGGTTATAAAACCTAGCCACTTATGATGCCCCCTACAGCTAGGAAACCGGTTGCAAGGGCTGTCAACCTACAGTCAGGAAACCTAACTGTAGGGGCTTCCAACTTGCAGGCCAAGAGCTCTCTTGCAGTTCTCAGCCTCTCTGATTTTGGCTAGGCCGAGAGTAATAAGATGTGTTCTTGTTCAAGGATGCAAGCAGCCTTCGGCTAAATTGTTGCTGCCCTTTCTCTCCTTTTTGCATCAATAATTTTGATGTTAAAAGACCTATCTAAAACACTTCTTAACAATAAGAAAAGGTGTTGCACATATTTAAAAACTATGATAAAAAAAATGTAGCAATTGCGTAAAATAATTTCTACGTGATTGAACACAACACATGCAGTTTAAAAGCCAATCTTTTGCACGAGCAACCTGGCTTTGATACCACTATTGGGAAATCTAAAGTGACATCACATGTGTAATGGAAGAACAATAAACAAAATCCTAGAATTTTCCATAGAAAAATAAGGTTTCATTGTCGTGCAAGGATTGGTGCATAAAAACCCGCAAAATCAAAAAACTACAGGTACAAGGGAGATTATGTTACATAGGGAGGTTGTATATCCCTGAAAACCTACAAATATATAGGAGAGGATGAAGGAAGTCTACTGTCCTCCTCTCTAGTGGTGATCCACATGGTAGGGGCTGCGAAGACGCTCCTCAAATTGCTGCACAATCCTCCTCGCTATACGCATCACACAATAAAAAAAGAGATGCCCCTTCTTGCTATCCACATGCCTCAAATAGGGGCTGCAGATTGAGGAGAAGATGGAGAGAGGATAATGTTAGGATCAAGAGTGGCACTAAGAGAAGGGGGGGTGGGTGGGTTGTGGTGGGGGGGGTGGGGTGTTTGGGGTAGGTGGTGAAATAGTACAGCGATAAAAACGTCGGTTTAAAAACCTTCGTACGATAAAATCTGATTTCGACGAAAACCATTTCGATTCAATCCGTTTCATGAGAAATTGAATTTGAAAGCTTTCGTAAAAGTGCAAAGAGAAGATTAAGGAGGTTTACAGTTATGTAAATTGCACAAATAAAAAGCAAACTGATTTATAGTAGTTCGGTCGTCGTGACCTACATCCACTCTCCCGATTCCTCTTCCATCGAGGCCACCAGCATTCACTAACGGTCTTCCTTCAATAAGCGAAGACTAACCTTCTTCTTACAACTCTATTCTCTTTTTACAGGCTTAGGAGAGAACCCTTACAAGTCTCACACCTCTCTTGAATGATCTTAAAACTTAGAAAGGGAGGAGGACTCTAACACTTTTATACTCCTATAACTCAAGATTATATCTATCCTTTTTTGCTTCCTTTCAGGCAAAAAAGGGTGGGGTTTTTATAGGCCCCAATGGCTTCAAAATTGGAGTAAAAAAGTATCATATCCCCGGATTTCAGGATATTGACGGTACTACTGTCGTTACTGGGCGGTACTACCACCGTTGGTCTGACACTGGGTGGTATCACCACCTAACGGGGGGGTACCACCGCTGGCAGCATTCACTACTGGTGGTCCCACCGCCTAGACAACCCGAGACTCTATCTCCTAGGTGGTGCCACCACCGGTTGGGCTTTCAGATGCTAAATAGGCTATTCAATCCTGCCCAATTCAGCCCTATTAAGGGCCCAGTTGGCCCCTGATTAAGTTAGTGAGTTACTTCCCAATCCTAACTCCAATTATGTGCTAACTACGAAATTTAAGACATTTACTAAGCTAAATAAGTCCGTAAGTCTAGGTTTCTTCCGGTGAGCTTCCGACGAACTTCTGATGATCTCTCAGTAATGTCCCGGTGGACTCCCGGCAAGCTTTTGGACTTCACGACGATCTACTTGGCAAGTTCTGATGAGCTTCTTTGGCAAGCTCCAGAACTTCTCGGTCAATTCCGATAGAACTTCCGACGAACTCTCGAACTCCCAACGAAATCACGTCCTCGACTTTGGGACTTCATTTTGCTTTATGCCTTGCTATCGTAGTTAATCCTATAACATAAAAACCAACTTCGATCTAGACAATTATTACAAAGCTCGAATCATGTTGTCCGGCATGTCATTGGTTCATCAACGCTTCGTCCAATTCTTCGGCGCATTGTCCTCTCTTGCGGCCTATTACCTAATCGGCCAGTTGACCTCTGCAACTCTAATATCCTTAGCGCAATATCCACTCTTCTTGGTCCGATGCTCGAATTCAAGGCCCGAAGCCTTCTGCCGATACATCGACTAATCCTCCGGCCCGACGTCTAATCTCTTGACATGTTTGCTCCGGCCCAACATGATTCTTCTTACTTCAATTGTCTCTCTTTGATCGAAGCTTCCTATGTCGCTCAAAACACATGTCAAATCATAAACACTATCAATTGGTTTCATCATCAAAATCTGATATTCAACAATCTCCCCCTTTTTGATGATGACAACCAATTGATAATGGAGTTTAAACAAACTCCGGAGTTTAACCAAACTCCCCCTATCAATATGTCATAGTGATATAACTCTTGGATTCAGAAATCCAAGTAATATGTTATCATAAACTTATGCATAATATCATACTTCTTCCCCTTTGTCATCAACAAAAAGGAGAAGATTGTTGAATATCAGATTTTGATGATGAAACATAATATCAAGTTTTATCATCATTGTAAGTAAGCAACTATTTTGAGTTTTGCAAGTTTATAAATTTTACTAGATGTGCAAGTTTAGCATGTTTTACATCTTCTTGAGATAGGCAAGATAGCACTTTTGTTTTTTTTGCAAGCTAGCAAGTCTTGGTGATGTTCAAGATAGCAAGTTCTACATTATGCAAGCTAACAAATTTTTTACATTATTTAAAAAAAAATGTAAGCTAGTAATATTTTTGATGTCGAAGAAAACAACTTTTGCTTCTTGAAATATACAAGTTAGCCATCTTTGCTTCTCTTTTGAGATGAGTAAGCTAGCAAGTTCTGCTCCTCCTTTGTCATTGTCCAAAAGAAAGGATAGTTACAATAGTGGATAACTTTTTCCATTACATCAATTTTTAAATTATGTCATAATTGAGATAAATCTTGAATTCTAATTGAATTCAAGTCAAAGCAATTTTAATCATGATTCTCATATGCAATACATCAAATACATCATCATAATAAAATCATAAGTATTACATGCATCATTCCGAGTCATAAATATTTCACATCATGATGATATCAATTTGTCAAATTCAATCCTACCATGCATGCATGATCATAACTTTTCCCCCTTTTGTCATTATAAACAAGAAAGAAGAAGGGAAAAATATAATGGTGTAAAATATTTTAATCATTATAAGGCATATAAGTCATAAATACAAAGAAATCATGTCATGAAAGATAATACCATTTGAATACCAAAAGACATGATTCATATAGTAAATCTCTTCTTTGAATAAAATATCAAGAAAAAATCGTAGGAGTACAAAGAAGAGATCTTGAAAAAAAATCTCAAGTAATTCCAAGAAACCAAGATCATGATTTTAATAAAACTCATTCAAATTCAAATCGTCAAAATCATCAAAATCTCAACATTACTTTTAAGAGATTTAAAATGACATAAATAATTTTATTGATCACTTAGTGAAAAATCAATAAGATAGGGATTGAGAAGTTTTCAAGAAAAATGCTTTCCTCTTTTTGTTTCAACTTATTGATTGATTTCATACATGCATGTTTTTTTCTTTTATGCCAAATCCATGCATCGTTCATTAACACCGAAAAAAAACTTTCAAAAGATCGTAAAAACTATCATGCATAAGTTTGAAATATAAACTCATTAAGCATGCTTTCAAATCATCATTACATTTTCATTAAGACATCAAGCATGGTTTCGTTGAACATAATATTGAATGATTCTTAAAGATATCTAAACTTCTTTAATTTCAATTTGTGTGATTAACTTTATATTAGCATGCCCAAATATTTGTTCTTATGTCAAAACCATGCATCATGTTTAGGATCGAAAAGTAAATTTCATTATAAAAACCATCAAGACCAAAAAAGTATAACATATTAAACATAAGACTTCTTTAAACAAGAGATTTGATTCATCATTTTAATTCCAATGATAATATATTTTTCTTTCATGTGTTTAATTTCAAGTGATTGATTTCGTATAAGCATGCTCAAGTTTTTTCGAATGAAAACCATACATCATCGAAAGAGCAAATCTCATCGTGAAAGTCATCAAGATCAATAAACCATAAATTACCCAAAAATTACTTTAAATCATCATACATAATTAAATATAAAATCGTCAGATACTTACATTATTTCATTATTAAACCATTAAGCATGATTTCATTAAAAATGAAGTATTTTTTAATCATATTTGAAAATCATCAATTTAGATACATATTATTTTTTTAAAAACATACATAGGATTAGTCATTAGATTTACATTTTGTTGTATTTTCATAAAATATATAATTGTCATTATCATTTTCAAAATTACTGGAAAGATAAGCATGATCCTAAAACTTTCAACATTAAACATGCAATTTTCAAAAAATAATTATATAATTTTTTAAAACGAAATTAAAAGTAATTCACGAAGAACATTAAGTAATTTCAAAGTAAACTAACTTTATCAATTGGTTTTATCATCAAAATCTGAGATTCAACTATCTCCCCCTTTTTAATGATGACAACCAATTGATGATAGAGTTTAAATTAAACTCTCCCATATCAATATGTCATATTGATAGAAACTTTGAATTCAAAAAATCATGACTATTTCATCATTGTATGCATCATAAATATTGAAAAAACTAATTAATCACATCATTGTATACATCTTAAAATTATGAGTATTTTATGCATAATCATAATTTTAAAATATCAAAGTACACTATACATTATCATCATCATAACTTCTCCCTCTTTATCATCAACAAAAAGGAGAAGTGCAACTAGCAAGTTTTGAAGCTAGCAATTTAGCAAGATTTACATCATTTTAGAACATGCAAGCTAACAAATTGGTAAGTGTTACTTCTCTTTAAAGTATGGAGGCTAGCAAGTTTTGCTTCTCTTGAGATGAGTAAGCTAACACTTTTCTCTTTAGATGTATAAGATAGCAAGTTTTTGCTTCTTTGAAATGTGTAACTTAGCAATTCTGCTTCCTTTTGCAATGTGCAAGATAGCAATTTTTGCTTCATTTTACAAGCTAGTAATTTTTCTTTTCTTTGCAATGTGCAACCTAGCAAGACTTTCTTCTCATTTATTATTGTCAAAGAGAAGGAAATATATAATAGTGTAATTTATTCTTTTTACATCAATGATTCAATCATGAGATATATAAATCATAAATACAAGATAATTATACATAATAAAATTCAAGTCATAAACATCAAGAAGTCAAGTGACATATCATGGTTAATTTGAATAAATATCTTCTTTAGGAAATACCAAGAAGAATCATAGAAGGACAATTAATGAAAAATCTTGATTCATAATAAATCTCAATTCATAAATATCAAGTGAAAAAAATCAAGATTCGTTTGGATGAATCTCTTCTTTAGTGAAAGGAAAAATATGGATTCATATAAAATAAATCTCAAGTTATAAATATCAAGATAATAGTTTATTTGTATAAATGTTAAAAAGAAGAAATCATAGAAGATAAAAAAAATCTTGATTCTCATAAAAGATATCTCAAGTTAGAAATTAAGAGATGGTTCCTAATTTGGTTGGAAAAATCTCATTAAAATTCAAATCGTCAAATCATCAAAATCATTTTCAAGAGATTCAAAATAACATAAATAGATTTATCAATCTCTTATTGAAAAATTGATAAGATAGAGATTGAGAAATTTTTAAAAACTACATTCCTCTTTTAGTTTCAATTTATGTGATTGATTTCATATAAGCACGCCCAAGTCTTTTATGTCAAAAACCATGCATTAATGTTTAAAATCAAAAATGAAGTTTCATCTTGACAAAGATCAATAGTATAACACATTGAAAAATAAAACATGGATTTGTTACCAATAATTCTAATTATAATGACCTTTTCTTTATTGTTTCGGCTATTAAGCTTTGAAAAGTGTGTTGGATATTCGGTCATAAGCCTTGAGCATCAATTATTAAGATATCATTTTTTGCTCTTAGCTTTCAATTATAGATATATTTATAAGAAAAATAGGTTTGTTCTAGGTTTCCATTTAACTTTAGGTCCCTCAGATCTATCTATCTTGATTTTTGGCATAAGGTCATTTATAGTTCTTTTAGGAACCTAAACTAATTTATGTGAGTCATACTTTTTGAATAAATATTTATAAGTAAAATGACCACATCTACCATAAAATTACACTTAACCTTAGGGGCAACATGCAATGTGGGTCCTTTAACAAAGGTAGTTGGCTTTTATCGGCAAGAATCATGTTTAAAGATTTGCTATCAACTTTAAATGTTTCTAATGTTTCTTGTAGTAAAATATTTTCCTTCTTAAATGAGTCTAACTCTTTACACTTAGTGTAAGGAGTTAACATACAATTATTATGCTCATTTTTTAATTTTTTAAATTCATTAGCAAGAGAAGTATGATCCTTTTTTAACAACTTATATTTTTACTAACCAGCTTACATTCATTAACCAAATCATGAAAGACATTAAGTAATTCATTGTATGGTAAATAAGATTCGTTTGAGTCACTTACCTCATCGTTGAGAGCCATTAAGGCATAGTTCACCACCTTGCCTCTATTGGTTTGCTCCTAGTCTTCGGATGTACTCGATTCGTCCCATGTCGCCTTAAATGCTTTCTTTTTCTTTGGCAACTTCTTTAATTTTGTACACTCGTCTTTGGAATGGCAACTTCTTACGTTCATACCAAGTGGTTGTGTCTAGATTTAGTTCATTTTTAGATTCTTGTTTTATGAATTTTTTGAATTTTCGTGTCAAATGTTCTATGTCATCATCACTTGAGCTTTCGCTCGAGTGGTCTTCTTTTGTTCTAAGTATCAAATCCTTCCTGTTCTTTGGAAGGTTGTTCTCATGTTCATCATATGTAATACATGTCATTTCATAGGTCATTAAAGATCCGATAAGTTCTTCAAGTGAAAAATTGATCAAGTCCTTTACTTCTTGTATTCCTATTACTTTTGGATCCCAACTTTTTAGAAGGGATCTTAGAATCTTGTTTACAAGTTCAAGATTAGAAAAATATTTGCTAAGAGCTTTCAAACGATTGATGATATCTGTAAAATGGGTGTACATGTCAATAATAGTTTCGCTTGGCTTTATTTGAAACAATTCAAAACTATATATCAAAAGATTAATTTTAGAATCTTTAACTCTACTCGTGCCTTCATGTGATTTCGAGTGTGTGTCAAATATCATGTACAGTTTCACATATAGAAACATAATTAAATTCATTTTTATCTAAAGCATAAAACAAAGCTTTCATCGTTTTAGCACTTAAAGAAAAAAATCTTTTTCTCCAAATCATTACATTCGTTCATTGACTTAGAAGACTTTTAAAAACTATTTTCAACGATATTCCATAAATTAAAATCCATAGAGAACAAGAAAACTCTCATTCGAGTTTTCCAATACGTGTAATCCGTCCCAATAAACATAGGAGGACGAATGATAGAGTGACGCTCTTGATTGTCGGTAAAAGCCATTATCTTGGGTGTTAAACTAATCGAGAAAAACTTGGCTCTAATACCAACTATTAGGATCGAAATCAATACTAAGAGAGGGGGGGGGGGGAGGGTGAATTAATGCTATCGGAAAACTTTGACGATTTAGAATTTTTTTTTCGATAAAGCCTATATCGGAAATGATATCGAAAGTGTGCTTCACTTTAAGTAAGTGTAATAAGCAATTAAAATAGAGAACAATAGTAATAAAGAGTAGAAAGAGAGTGTACACCAAATTTATAATGGTTCGGTCATCGTGACCTACGTCCACTCTCGATTCCTCCTTCGTCAAGGCCACCAGCTTCCACTATCGATCTTCTTTTAATAGGCGAAGATCAATTACCCTCTTACAACCCTTTTCTCTCACAGGTTTAGGAGATAATCTTTACAACCCACTCACCTCTCTCTTAAACTGAAATCAACATTTAAAGCTAGAGGAGGGAAATTCTCACAAGATTACAATAGTATTTTCCCTAAATTTTATTCTTAATTCATGTGTTAACCGAGCAGGAATGAGTGAGGTATTTATAGGCTCCAAATATATTCAAATTTGGAGCCAAAATGGTCTCATCTCGGGTTTTCGAGGTACTGGCGGTACCACCACCAATATTAGGCGGTACCATCGCATAGTATAGTAGTACCACCGCCTGACACTAGGTGGTACCACTGCCCAATTTGGCGATACCACCGCTTGACAATCTCGGAGACTGGGCTCTTGGAGACTAAGCATCTTGTCACGAACGGTTGTCGTGCACTCGCAACAACTTCGTTCAATGAACCATTCGTCACTTTTGCATGCTTGAACAGAGATATTGTAGTCTGGTTTGCCTTGGTTTTGTGTGTTTTTGCTTGTAAAAATACATGTTTGAATAGGTTGCAGTGTATAGTGCAATCGCTCATCGTGCCGGGCCAAAAAGCCCCAAAATGGCTTTATTTTCACGTGTCATAGGCTGTTTTCTGCAGCGCATAAAATGTTAGCCATCTCAGCACCCTGGAAACCCTCAGGTGGCATAGGACTGGATGGGGCTTTGGTATATTATCGAGCATTGAACAATCCTGACAAGTTCGCACATTTTCTTGATGGGAACTTACCTTCACGCCCGGCACTCGGTGAGTAGTTGTTTGTGGACTTACAATTGTTCGTTCAGCCTTCTAAAGTCCTTGTTTTCCTCCTTTTTCTGTTTTCTCTCATGCACGCAAAGTGCTTGCTGAATTGCTTGTAAAGTTTCCCTCTTCGCGATACATCGAGACTTGTCCGCCACTCGTTCTTCGAACTAATCAACTTTCTCTTTTACAGGTCCTTAGGGACATGAGTGAGGTTGTAAATTGGTTGACCTTTGCGGATGCATATCGTAAAGGCATGTCAAGACTTAGGCAATCCCAACTAAGTTTGAGAAGTTGGCGCAATGGTGCTTCGTGACTTAAGCAACGCAAGCTAAGTTCGCGTCTTGGCCGCAAGGGTGCCTCACGACTTAGGCAATTCTAGCTAAGTCCGTGATAATCTGGCGATTCCACTGCTCAACCCAACCTTTGGATCATTGAATAGGCCTCCCAATGGGCCTAAATCAGCTCTAGATCAAGCCCAATGGGCTCTTAATTGAGTTAGTCTAATTATGCTCAAAACTAACTCAATTATAACCTAGACTACTTTAATCAAAACATAATTGATTACAAGCATGAATCACATATTGTCTGGTATGTCATTGGTTCATCCAACATTTCATTTGATCTTTCGACGCATTGTCCAACCTTTTGATGCATCATTCTCTCTTTCGACGTATTGCCCAATCGATATGTTGGCCTCCACAATATTCAATCTTCTTGGCATAATTTTTTATTCTTCTAGTTTGATGCCCGAATTCATAGCACGAAGCCTTACGTCGACACGTTGACTAGTCCTCCAGCCCGACGTCCAATCTTTTAACATGTTTTATTCCGACCCAACATCTGATTTCACTACTTTAATTGATTTATCTTTCTCTAATTGAAGCTTATCTTGTGTCACTTAAATGCATATTAGATTATAATTTTATCAATTGGTTTCATCATCAAAATATGAGATTCAATAATTAGGGATCACGTTAATAATCATGATACATATTTAGATTTTGTTAACATAAAATATCAATTAGCAAATATTTTTACTAAACGATTGAACGAGGAACAATTCAATTTTATTAAACGTATGAATTTTTCTCATATGATTTTTCTTCAAATGGATCATTCTCTTGATTTCTCGTTATTCATGACTTAAGATTTCTTTTGTATTAATCAAGATCTTTTACTATTTGATCTCCTAAGATTTATTTTTGTTATTTACTAAAAAAATAGATTCATTTTTTTTTACTATTTACTAAAAAAGAGATTTATCAAAATGAATTGTGATCTTTTAGTATTCACGACTTGAGATTTATATGACTTCTTTATATTCATGACTTGTAATACCTCGTCATCAAATTTATCTCTCATGATTTAAATTTATCTTTGATATTAATATCTTTTATTTTGAATATTGATGTAAATTTTACACCATTGTATCCTTTCCTTCTTTTTGATAAAAATAAAGGGGGGAAAAGAAGTAGTAGCTTGCACATTTCAAAGAGAAAACTTGCTAACTTACACATCTTAAGAGAAGCAAAAACTTACTAACTTACACGTTTCAAAGAGAAGTAAAAACTTGTACATTTTTCCTTTTTGTTGATGATAAAGGGGGAGAAGTTGAATGTACTTTGATGATTTGAAATTATGTATGCAATGATATCTTAACTCATGTTATGATGATTTGGAATTATGCATGCAATGATATCTTAACTCATGATTTGATATTATGATGCATACAATGATATTTTAACTATGCATACGAAGTGTGCAATAATTATTTTGATACGACCTTCGAAAGTCACTGTCATTAAAATTATTTCGACTTGAATTTAAAGACTAACATTAGAAGGTTATCATTTTCTGAATTTGGGTTTATTTCAATATAATATATAAACTAGGGGAGTTTAGTTAAAACTCCACCAATTGATTGCCAACATCAAAAGGGGGAGATTATTGAATCTCAAATTTTAATGATAAAATCAATTGGTGAGTCTATGAACTAATAAGTGTATAAGAAAAGTGATGCGGGATAAATTTTGATCATATAAGCATATCGATTGAAGTAGGAAAATCAAACATTGGGCTAGAGTCCATCATATCAAAGATCGGGTATCGGGCCAGAAGAATCGGGCATTGCGCCAAGTAGATTAGATGTTGCGGGAGGTCAACATGCTGATGGATCGGGCAATACATCAAAGGAAAAGATGATGCGTTAAATATTTGGATGAAGTACCCGATAAACTAATGACATGTCAGATAGCGTAGGCTTCATGATTGTAATCGCTATATATTGATCAAAATAGTTTAAGTATCTAATTGAGTTAGTTTTGGGTGTAACAATGTCAATTTGATTAGGAGCCCATTGGGCCTGAATCAAGATTGAATTTGGCATATTGGAAGGCCAATTCAGCAACCTAAGATTGGGCTAAGCGGTGGTATCGCTTGTGAGCTGGAAAGTATGGAATGTATTTTTTCGAGAAAAATAACCCAACAATGGTATTGCCATGGTTAAGCAATAGTACTGCCTAGACTGACGGTGGTACCACTAGAACACAATCTCTCAAACTATCAGGCGATTGTACCGCCGGTGCTCAAGTTGTCAAGCGATGGTACCGCCCAATGCAGGCGGTGGTACCGCTAGTACACTGAAAACCCAGGGATTTAATTTTTTGGCTCCTTTTCTGAAGCTATTTGGGGCTTATAAATACCCCTCTCATGCTTGCTTGCAAGAGTATGAAAGCTTGTGATTTTAAAGTATTATAAACTCTTGAGAATTATTGATCTTCCTCCTTGAGTCTAGAAGTTATTCTATGGGAGGTGAGAAGTCTTTTTATAAAAGAGGAGTGTAAGGGTTCTCTCCTAAACCTGTGAAACGGAAAAAATAGTTGTAACAAGAGTAGTTGATCTTCACCTATTGAAAGAAGATTGATAATGAAAGCCGATGGGTTTGAAGGAAGAGGAATCGAGAGTTGACATAGGTCGGGACGACCGAACCATTATAAATCAGTTTGCATTTCTTTTTTTTCTTGATTTGCAATTACATAGTGATTTACTTACTAAGCAATCCTTACTTATTTTTTGTTAATCATATTTTCATATGGGTTTCATCGATCAAAACTTTCAAATCGAAATTTTTCGAAAGCACTAATTCACTCCCTCTTAGTGCCTTTACGATCCTAACACCTCATCCATCTAATATCATGGAGACCGTATACTATGCATGATATTATTAGGCCCATATAGTTTCTACTCGAGTCTTGCTTTAAACGGTTATATGCTACCCCCCTTATCGCCCATGTGGGCAAGAGGCCAAGGGGATGTCATTGGAGATGATTAGATGCTACCTCCGTAGAATATTTTATGAAATATTATATCATTTAACAACCAAGTATAAACAATCATCTTCAACATAATGAGAGGAGGCTTACCTTTTTTGATCACTCACGTCCGCTCTCATATATATCTCGAGTTACTAATTTGACTATCAAAAGGATCGGATTAAAAAATCTTTTTTAATCTTGATTTTCATGTATATAACCAATCGAGAGCTTTGCATTTCTACCTTGAAAAAATCTCGAACAATTGTGTATATGGATCTAGACCACGTAGACTAGATTGACTACAATATCAATAACTTTTTCCGTTAGACTGAGTTATTTAAGTTTTTAAATCTCAATCAATATCATAGTTGGTGTTCGAACATTTGCCACTGTTAAATGAAGCCAAGGTGATCTTTATATCAGATCAAGGAATCAATATTTTCACCATCACAATACCTTATGAAATGTTGGGAAGTGATTAAGGAGGACAACCATGCTTCATGTATCCAATTACACTACTAATATTTTATATGAAAATAAAAAATATTTTCTTGAATAATTAGATGTAACTCCAATAAATTACAGAATGATGGGTAATCATTTATGACAAGAGATTTAAATGCTCTCGATTTAAATAAAAAATATTATCTTATATAATCAGACAAAATGGCCCAAAACCCAATATTTGACCCCAATCGTTTAGATATGCTAATGGCTACATTGAAATCCTGAATGGATTCGACCCGATAATGCTGTATAACCAGAATATCGGATCTGGATCCAACTTGGTATGACCACATAATTAGCGCATCGAGTTCATAAGAGAAAGAGGGCACTCGGCCGGATAGAAATAGATCCGACCCGATAACATTGCAGATTTATCTTATTGGATTCGGAGTATACGTAGGGCGACCCGATAACACCACATCGGCGTCCTTAAAGGGCCAGGGGCAGTCCACTCGGTCCGGGAACGGAATAGGCCACGTGTAAAGCGGATTGGGATATGCTTCAGGCGACTCTCTCTCTCTCTCCTCACCCCCTGACGTGTACTCGAAACCGAAACCGCCTCCCTATATATAACCACCTCTCTCTCTCTCTCTCTCTCTCGCCTAAACTCCAAATCCACTTCGCCGGCGAGATCGGACGCCTGTCGAGATCCGAGCGGCTGGAAGAAGCGATTCCTTCCGCGAGGGCTTCCGATCCCATTCGCCGCCTCCACCTCCTCTTGGCTCGACATCTCCGAGCCAAGTCTCGGTCGCGGTACTGCCGTTTGATCGATCGGTCGTTTTCTCTCCCGTTTCCCGGTACTTTTTTGGCGTCTCGTGCTTGAAGTTGCGGACTGGTACCTTTTTGGGGATTATTTTTTGGTTGCTTGGGTGGGTTTTGGAGAGAGGCGCTTGATGTGAGGGTTCTTTGTAGGCTGGTGGAGCGATTGGGGGGAAAAGGATGGCGTCGCCGAAGAAGGAGGGGTTTTTGACGGAGGAGCAGAGGGAGATGTTGAAGATAGCGACACAGAACGCGGAGGTGTTATCCTCGTCGCCCAGATCGCCCAGCAAGATGGTGCTCCCCGAGCTCCATATTAAGGGGGGGGGCGGCGGCGGGAGGGCTACGGCTGTTGGCGTCAGGCATATCCGGCGCTCGCATTCAGGGAAGCTAGTACGAGTGAAGAAGGGTGGGTAACTCTTCTGTTTCGGCTTTCTCTGCATCTTTCTGGTACTTTTGGGATTTTTCTCCGTAGAAATGCTGGATGATCCGAAATATGAACTATATGCAGAAACTTAGCATAGTTGTCACTTCTTGAACGTTCTGGTGATTTAGTATATGAATAAGAGAGATAATTTTTAAGCTGTCTACCGATCTATGACACCACGATTTACAGAGGCAATTCAAGGAAGCGAAACAATTAGTGAGGTGGGGTCAAGAATCTACTTGTTTTCAGCTTTTGAGGGACTGTATGACTCTCCTTTAAGGTGGTTTAGTTACTTACCAAATGACGAGGATTTGGTTGTGGATGGATGTGCCAACCTAATACATTTTTCATTGGATTGTAATAACTCCACATGTCACGATATATGGCATGGCTAAGGTGCACTTGTTCAAAATCATAGAATTTGCTTTAGTTGCAGTTGAGTACTTGCTATTGGGTGCTTTTCTACCAGTGTCACTATCAAAGGGATGCATGAATGGTCAAAATTTTCTCATCAATTTCTCCAAAATGACCAAAACTTTGTACAACACATCCACATGTCAACATGTCTTACACATGTGAGATGGAATGAACCTTAAACATTGGTTTCATCAGTTAGTAGAGAGTCAAACTTTCTTGAAATTATGTCTCTTGACTGGATGCAATCAAAGAGAAATAGAGCACGCTTTTAGTGGGAGAGAATCTAAATAAGACTAGTGCTGTATACCTGTGCAGTTTCTAAATCCAAGCCTAATTCTGCAATTTTGGTTCTTACTCTTTGGTGATTTGCTTTCTGTCAGCATTTCTTTGTATGAATTGGAGTTCTGCTCGAACCCTCTTTAGAGAACATTAGAGAGTTTTAATTAATGCCTCAAGGATGGGGGGTTGAAGAAGGGTGAGAAGTATCATTGTAACAGAAGGGGTCGGTTGATATCAATCATTTTGACAGACTATTATAGAAGACCTCTGTGGTCTATCTATCAATAAAAGGAAGACAGCTCAGAGGGGTTGTGGTGTTCAATTTATGCATGCTTACCCTACAAGAGAATTGTTTCTGTGATGAACCATGGTCACCCTGGTTGGAGATGAGCAACCTTATCATGCCCCAAGGCATTCATTATATGCAGCCTTACCCCTACAAGAGAGAGTTCCTTGAACCATGGTTATCCAGGTTGGCAAGAAGCAACCTTATCATGCCCTCAAGACTCACCCTCGTAGACTTATTATCAATTGTATATTAAATTGAGTGTCTGACTTCTAATGTAAACTCTACAGCAATGATGGGCTTGGTATATTATCATTGATTTTGTGAATGAGACAAAGTACATACATCGTCCTCTTGCTATCTATGTCTAGAATAGTTTCTACTTTCGATGCTGCTTTATTTGACAGGAATCTGTTTTCCTTTTGCTTCACCAAATTGCTCTGTAGGATGCTCAGGTGCACACCAGAAACCATTCATGGGTCATTGCCATGCAGAATGATCAATCATTATTCTAAAGCACTTGTTTATTATTCTATAATCAATTAATGATACCAAGCATAAGCTAATTAAGAATAGGAGAACCCTTGATCATTGTGTTAAATTTTAACATATTTTTGTTTATGCCCAGAATCTTGCTGATATAGAATAGCCTCTAATTAATACTTTAAAGTTTTAAGACCCTATTAATGATAGGTGATTCCTAATTGACACTTTCCTTTTTTAGCATCCTGCCAATGTCAAACCGAGAAGCCAACCTAACCCATGTTTCCACAAGTAATCATCATGTCAGATGGGATGTCAGACTTCAAGGTTTGAGGTGTGTACCTATTGATTCCAACCTAATCAGCATGTGGAGTGGCAGGCAGCATAGGCTACATGCTACATACACTTTTCATAGTATGTCTAAAATGAGGGTTGGCCTTATTTTTTGCTGTCATGGTGGTACAGCAGCGGAATGAATTAATATTTATTACCAACATGGGTGACATGAGCTCTCATTTATGACCTACATCAGGTCGGGAAGGCATTTTGTGGCCAAAGGGACCCATTATAATGCAACTCTATTAAAGCATTTTATAGATTTAAATCATTTGATTTAATTAAGCATATACGACATGAGGATAGCTTAGTTGAGAAGGTTCCTGCATTAAGGCTTTTGGGAGGTTAGAGTTAAGCAACTTTATCCCTATATATATTGTGGTTGTTGCAGTGATTTAAATTCATGATCACCAAATCTTAGTGAAACAACCTTGTGTATGTCACCATGTTTATCCTCTGTAACTTGTCAAGGATAATATAATTTAAGTTCTAAATTATAGTGATAAAAATATTATGAAATATGCTATAAACTTAAAACCATTTTGGCAAATTTATCCAATACCATCCACCCAGGCCTGGTTTTGGGGCAAAAGTTTTAATTCACAAATTTGGTGCTCATTGAGTTGGACTGGATTGGTTGATTTATAAGATGAATAGTTACCACCTTCTATTAGCTGATTCAGATTGGGCTACCTGTGTTTTTTGGTCATATTATCTGTGATACATGTTATGTGCAATTGTTGCATAAGGAAATTTGTAAATTACTGTGTTCTGCCTTTTTTTCTGACTTAGGTTGTTTTGTTACTCTTATTGTCATTCATATGGATTGTTTATGCACAAGTTCTTGAACTCTGCCATTTTCACACTTTCAGTAGCCTGCCATGTAATAAATCTTCTGTACTTGGAAGTGTGCATATCGTTTTTGGTTTATAATTTTCTCCTTGATGCTTCCTTGAAATTAAGTTGTGGAGTGAATTACATTTGAATTCTTTTAGGTTGCATGGAGTGGAATAAATCTTGCATTCTCAGTAAAGTAGTGACTAACTGGTTCCAGAGATTATATTTTACAGAATTAGAGAACTGATTTGGTGCATATTCACCTTATTGCAAATTCAGGATATTAATATATGAGCAAGATTCACTACTATGATGACAAAAGTTCTGCCGTCTTAGACAAAAGATGTCTGTCTTGAAACTGTAATTACACTTTCCTAGATTCCCCTTAAGGCTGCTGATAACAAGTGATCATATTGCAGGTTTTAGATAAATAATTGTTGTACCTCTCTGATGATAAACCTGCCACATGTCTGTGTAACACTCAGAGCTATTGCCTTTTACTTTTTGGCTTCTGCATTTCAGATAATTTGAACAATCGTTAAGCTGATAACTATGTGCGAGAGACAATTGTAGCCTATTATTTTGTTGGTACTATCGTGACCAATAAAGTTTAAGTAAAAAAAGGTTGGATAATATGCATCTTTTTTTATTGGACTTCTTTATATCTGTTTTCATGTGCATTTTCAGTTTATGGTATATGTTGTTTTTTTAGATATATTCAAATGATATATATATATATATATTTGTCGCCTTTTATATTACAATACTTATTTACTTTTAGCCTATAGTGTTAATTGTACTCTTTTGTTGACTTTGAAAAATCAATGTCATGTCATATCAGTGGGTACGATGTATGTTGGGCACATATCTTTTGGTTTCAGTTCTAAGAGAAGGTTGCAAGGAATTAGGTATTGTAGTTCAACAATACAGGACAATTCTACGATAATAACTAATAGAGGTATTATGCCTTTATAGAAACTTAAAGTTACAAACTTTTAAAATTTAACTGGATAACATATCTGAGTGTAAAAAAATCGTAGTTCTTGATTGGAAACTCATGGTTTTTATTTCACTATTTTTTCCAGCTAAACTTATTTTCACTATTCTGGTCATACTTCTTTTATTGATTAAAAAAACACACTTACACTTACCTTCTTTTTAAGAAGTATCTCTTTGCCTCTTATCCAATATTCAAAAAAAAAAAAACAAAGAATATAATCTCTGGCTTGATGTATACTTCTTTAACATTCAGTTATACGACAGGTGAACTGGTTTTCTTTATTGCTTAACCAGTCTTGTTTTTTGAATTATTGTTTATCTGATAATATATCATCTGGTACTAACTTGGTCTTACTAACTTCTGTTAATATTTAGTGGTTGAAATTGTTTTAAAGAAACACAGGAATCAGTTAATTTTTGCTGAGAGATAGCCAATGACTCATTTTTCTTTTGCATTTTGGGACACTATAGAAATGATTGATCCAAGGAATGAACTTACAAAATCATGGACTTGATTAATCCTTTTTTATTAGTAATTTATACTTTAAAGAATAAGTAGTTCTTGGTCTTGTTCTATTCATTATATATGATAAATTTAACATCTATAGCATTGTGTTGCTATTATGTGCATGAGTAGTGATTTAAACTTTCCATTCAATGTAAAACAATTAATTGTTCTCATGGTTCTTTATTAGTTATATTGTCCTAACAAATTTATAATTCCTCACCACGATGTGGATACAGATGGTGCTGGTGGCAAAGGAACATGGGGCAAGCTCTTGGATACTAATCCTGTTTCACGCATTGACCGGAATGATCCTAATTATGATAGTGGTGAGGTATGCACCTCTCTCATATTCACCATCTCTATGCACAAATACATATTTTTTCATATGCATAAGTAGAGGTATTTATGTATATTTGCATATTGCTGTGTTTTGCACATTCACTTTCTCCTCTTAGTTTGATATAACAAATTCCAATCTAGCAGAGTTCAGAAACAAACTTGTGATATGGGTCACACTTTCATTTATGTTGATTTTGCCTTGCAATTTCAGGAACCATATGAACTAGTGGGTGCCACCGTTACTGACCCTATTGATGACTATAAAAAATCTGCAGCGACAATCATTGAGGAATATTTTACCACTGGTGATGTAGAATTGGCTGCCACAGAACTTAGAGATCTTGGGACTGATGAGTACCATCACTTGTTTGTTAAGAAACTTGTCTCCATGGCAATGGACCGGCATGACAAAGAGAAAGAGATGACATCTGTTTTGCTATCCACTTTGTATGCTGATGTGATAAGTTCAGGTCAGATTAGCCAGGGATTCTTCATGTTACTTGAGTCTATTGATGACTTGGCTCTTGACATACTTGATGCAGTTGATGTGCTGGCTTTGTTTATAGCCCGTGCAGTTGTTGATGAAATCCTACCTCCCGCCTTTCTCAAGAAAGCAATGAGAACACTTTCTGAATCCTCTACGGGTCTTCAGGTTATTCAAACCGCTGAAAAAAGCTATCTCTCAGCTCCTCACCATGCAGAGTTAGTTGAGCGTCGATGGGGTGGTACCACACATATCACTGTCGAAGAGGTTAAAAGGAAGATGACAGAATTGTTGAGGGAATATAACGAGCATGGAGACACTGTAGAAGCTTGTAGGTGCATAAGGGAGTTGGGAGTCTCTTTCTTCCATCATGAGGTTGTGAAACGGGCTCTGATTCTTGCAATGGAAATTCAAACATCTGAGCATCTTATATTAAAGCTTTTAAGGGAAGCTTCAGAAGAATGCTTAATTAGTCCTAGTCAGATGACCAGAGGTTTCTCTCGGCTTGCTGAGAGTCTTGATGACCTGTCTCTGGATATTCCCACTGCAAAATCCTTGTTTCAGACAATAGTTCCAAAAGCGATATCTGACGGATGGCTTGACCCTTCTTTCCTCAAGTCAAAAGTTTCAGATGAGGAACACAGAGATGAAGGTTCTGAGAAGTTGAGGAAGTACAAGGAAGAAGCTGTTATCATCATACATGAATACTTTCTCTCTGATGACATACCAGAGCTTATTAGGAGCCTTGAAGATTTAGCTGCTCCAGAATACAACCCTATTTTTATCAAGAAACTAATAACACTTGCCATGGACCGGAAGCACAGGGAGAAGGAGATGGCGTCTGTTCTGCTATCTGCACTTAGCATGGAACTATTCTCAGGAGATGACATTGTTAACGGGTTCATAATGCTGCTCGAGTCAGCTGAGGATACAACATTGGACATATTGGATGCCTCAGATGAGCTCGCACTATTTTTAGCTAGGGCTGTAATTGATGATGTCTTAGCACCGCTCAACTTGGAGGAGATAAGCAACAAGCTGCCCTGCATTTGCAGTGGGAGTGAAACTGTTCACATAGCTCGCTCACTTGTATCTGCCCGACACTCAGGCGAGAGACTTCTGAGATGCTGGGGCGGTGGCACTGGCTGGGCGGTGGAGGATGCCAAGGACAAGATAATAAAGCTGCTGGAAGAATACGACAGTGGAGGTGATGTAGGAGAAGCATGCCAGTGCATCCGTGATCTGGGAATGCCTTTCTTCAACCATGAGGTGGTAAAGAAGGCTATAGTTATGGCCATGGAGAAGAAGAAGGACAGACTTTTGGAGTTGCTGCAGGAATGTTTTGGTGAAGGGCTGATCACCATCAACCAAATGACTAAAGGGCTCTCTAGGGTTAGAGATGGTCTTGATGATTTGGCTCTGGACATCCCCGACGCAGAGCAAAAGTTCCTGCTGTATGTGGAGCATGCAAGGAGGCACGGTTGGCTCCTCGCATCCTTTTAGGCAATTCCTCCGTTGGTGGTTGAAGAAGGCGGCAGTTTCCCATTCTCCGTTGATTTTAGTGTCTGTAATATGTGGGATTGAAATCCGACGCTTCTCTCTCCTCTTCGAATACTTAGAATCTTTGTTCAGAGTAGCATAAGGGTTGGTTTTTGGTTTCGGTTTAGCATTTTTATTCTTGATAGATATGTGTGCGTGTGTGGGATTAGTTGTGGACAATGTTATTATGGTGGTAGCGGCATTGCCATGGACGAGGAATGAGTCCTTCATATGTAAAATTTGGCACTAAACTGATCTATTGGGTCGGTATAAGGAGGACAATGTTAGTCCTCCTTTATTCTTCTTTCTTTGTGCAGAGTTTTTGCTAATATTTTCCCGTTATCTCGCAGGACCTGCGGGCGTGACTCCGATGGCTGCAGACAGGTCTTGACGCATCAAGATTCGTGCATCTTCTGCACACAGACGAGCAGGGGATCGTAGAGGAAATGAACGCACATTATATATTGGCTGACTACATCTCTATCGAACAACATCATCAAGTGTCCGTCATCAAACAACATCATCGTGTACATATCCGTCACGAGCAAAGCATTTCCCCATCTTTCTTTCATCTACGAGCGAAATCCTGCATCATAACTCACCGTCCCTCCCTCCCTCGGTCAAGATTATGGCCTTCGCTTGGCCTTCTGCTTCAGAGCTGGAGAATGCTGCTCTGCTGTAGTAGTCTCGGGTGATGCTTGCTCTGCACATGGCCATAGCGAGCCAACCAACCGAGGCCTACCGTCCTGTTGCCTCTTCGGCCCAGCCTGCAACAGCATTCATTGTCAAACATCAGCTGCGTGCTCAAGAATCGTTGTCTGCTATCGTGGGTAAATAAATTAACAGGAATGTCAGCAAAACCTTCTAGCAAATGGATACACGAGTTCTATGATTCAAATCATAGGTTTTCCAGGTCGTAGTAAAGAAACAAGCTTACACTTGCAGAAATCAAGCAGGAAGCCATGTATGAAGCTAATTAGCCACTCTATATATTGCTATTGCTATTGCTACAAGCACTTTATAGAGTGCTTGCCCGAAAAAAAAAAGAAAACAAGGATGCCTTGCAGAAAGATCAAACAAGAACTTGTCAAACTAAACTGGCCCTAAAAACATCAAATTCATGTCCAACTTGTCAAGCAAACAAACAATTACCTTCTCCACAGGCATTGAAGCTCTGCAGCAATACAGTCTTGAACAGAGACTTGAACCTGTACTTGGTCTGCATAGGAACAAGATAGTTCAGAAGAAGCTCCAAAATCACCAGCCTTCTCTTTTGTTTTGAGAAAATAAAGGACGTAAAAAACACGCAAAGTGATGAAAGTGGCAGAGAGATGCATGCTGCCAGAAGACATGAGATCAGATTAATATATGATTCTATATGCACAGTCCCTCCTATCTAGCCCTGGACCCTGACAAGAAAGGGCAAATGAATTTACTTTGCTGGGCATTAGTATCTTTCTATGTCTTGAACTATATATCTGATTAGCTGGAATTTATGTCAACATCGAAATCAGATAAATTTGAACAATAATGAGGAACCCATGTATTAGATGCAAATGAATTTACTGACAAGGAACACATGGTTTAAATAAGATACACACATCTAGAAACATAATAACAGGAACCGCATAGCTTTCTCAACCAACAAATACTGATGAAAACAAATTTGCATTTGATGGTACAAGAACACAGAATTGTGCATGATAAGTGTAATATATAAATCAATGCAGGAAAAATTAGATAAGTACCATAGTCAGCTCCACTATTCCTAAGCCTCCTCTGAAACCAATATGAAACCACATTTGTGAAATAGGAGAGGAAGTTTTTGCATGTTAGCTTCACATCTCCAGCACTATATTGTAGAACTATGAAGAAGGTAGTTTGCTATTTGGAATCCTTAATCATCACAATATCAAATGTCACATCAATTGTTACAGCCATAATTAATCAAAGTGTAGCTTCAACCCTAAAATTTCAAATGGACTTACTTTAGTTCATGCTTACTGATTGCTGTCCTTAATTTCCCCAAAAAGGAAAGTTATCCTATTTGGCAGTTCTAGTCAAGACCTGAACAGTAGCATTTCCTCATTGAATATGTGGTCATGCATACTCCAGTAAATCAAATTATCCATGAAAAAATGAACCAATTTTCTCTTCTGTGCTCTAGTGGAATATACATCTGATCATACAGGCAAAATTAATTTTTTTGGTCAAAAGAGAGATTCCAAAATGGCGAATTGTTCAGATCATTAGCAAATACGACAAAAGGAGATTCAGTCACTCACCCATTGTCCTCTTCTGTATTATAGGTATCTTGTTCATTTGTATCAGAGCAGAAAAGATAGGGATCATCTGTGCAAAAATTTTCTTCAGAAGATGATTTCTTGGAATTAAACAAGTTCAGCTTGTCAAGTTGTTTGATCCTCAGAGTGGTGGCATGAGCTGCATTAGCTGAAAAAGACCTTGAAAACTTTAGAGTGCAACAAAAGCAGCTAGGTTGATCTTCAGTTCCTTGGATGTTCACGTATTGACCCCCTTCACACACTTCCATTGATGGATCAGTTTCTTCTTTGCATTCTTTGGATAGACCATCTTGTACTGTTCTACTGACCATGGTATTTCCAGTGACAAGAGCATAACCATTACTTGCATTTGTATTTACTACTTTTTGATCAAAGGAATTTGAACTATACATGGTATTAAAATGCAACTGCTGCTTAATACATAAGTCTTCTTTATGATGAGATGAACAAAATTCAATTGTCTCCTCTTTTGTTCCAGGCAGAAGGGAATCCTTTTTGTTTGTCACAGTTAAATCTGATGTTTGTTGCTTTCTACCAGTACAGCAAAACAAACTGATTGATGACTTCTTTTTGGCTGTCCTATTTATTGGGACAAGACTGATTTTAATATCCACCTTGCATCCAAGAACAGTTTGAAGAGAACCTATAATTAGTTCCCAGGATTCTTCCGCCCTTGATACATGATCAGGATGACAAAATTCGAGTTCGGCAATAGCCAGACCTAAAAATTATAATGTAACACCAAAATTGAAAACCTTTATATTAGCCAAAGAAAAATGAGGAGAAATGAATCAAAGATAAACATAACTTATAAGAGATGATAGCAGAAATTTCATACGTTATATGAAGTTACCTCATCTATTCTAATGACGACAGTTATATACTACAACCTTATGTGAAAGAATAACTAGACTTAGATTCTTGGTCCTTTGACATATTGATATTATTAGTTACATGGAAAGACTGATCAATGGAAAAATCTAGATCTTTGTTCAGCAGAAACCATTTGATCCATTACTTTAAATTTCAGCCAACCTAAATATGCTTTCTTGGAGCAGCTATCATCCATGATGCTCTAGAATCACCATTTAGCTACATCTGGAGTTGCACATGATTTCATACATTCCAAATCTTTTTCTTGAATAGTTAGTCTTCTCTGAAAATACAAAACCTACTTATGTCTTGTCGGATTCTTGAGTTAGAAAACTAACCAGATCAAACATAGGTAACCAATACCATCAAGAATCCTGGATGGACTCCATTTAGGGAAAACTCCAAATTAAGCTTCATCATTTCAAGAACAATCTTTGCTTTCAACATGAAAGACCAACTCTCAAGGCTTTGACTAACACACACAAGTTATATATAACAAGGCTTATTAACATATCCTTACTATTTTCCTTCCCTCTATTGCTCTGAGAGAGTTTACTCTGAAAAGAAAAATCAATTGTATTACACAATCTGCACCATCAAAATTTAGATATCTAAAAGAACAGTCCCAAACTATGCAAACTTCTGAGTTCCTTGTTTTAGTTATCCAAGTTCTGCTAAAAAACACTCTTGAAATACTACTTGCTATTTCTTCCTGGAGTACGAGCCATCTAAGCATGAAAGAATTTCCAACAGTGGTGATTTAGCATTAAAAAGTACTGTTTAAACTTCAATTATAGAATAGAAATGCTTGTTGTTCACGTGAATTATACAAACCTAGTAGACACCATACCAGATATCATCTTTTACAAAATTATATAACATTTAGGCAAGCAACACTGAACGATTAGTACATATGCTTAAACGATTAGGCAAGTAATTACAGAATTACCAATTAAATAGAACACTAAAGCAAGAGATGACAAAATTTAATGATACTGTAGCCAAGTTACCTTCACACACATGGACTGATGACAATCTTCCCTCCTTCCACAAGAACCTTTTAAGTGAACTTGACTGGCAATTTTCGATGGTTCTCCTCCATATGTCTTCTAGTTCTCTTGCCGCATCATAATGTGATTTAGAGCTAGAGATATGATGGTTGCATACAGTAATAGCACTTTTCAAACTCTCCTTTGGTGATGCTACAGTCGGTGGCCCATCATCTGGAGACAACCAACAATTGCTTGTTAGCAAAGCTAACAAACTCATCCACCAAAATTTTCAGAAATGTGGTGATCTTCAGAACTCAGAAATTGAATCCTGGTTATTATTCCATTCATGACAAACTACTATCAACAATGGAGAACAACAGTGAATTCGGCTAATAACAAATGACATCCAGAACATCCTCCTACCTCTTGAGTATGAAACTTTTTCAGGTGCCTCCAAAGGGTTCATGTTTGTTGGGGAAAGTGATTCTCCAGTATTAAACTGTAGAAGTGCAGCAGTAAGCCATGTGGATTGATCTTTTGAAGTCCTTAACTGCTTTTCAGTTTCAACCAGTATTTTCAGCCCATGCTTCAATTTTTCTTTATCAGCTTCAGCAACTGCATTGCCAATAATACTTTTCAAGATAAAGATCAGACACAACTACGTAAAATATAACATGCTTTCAGTTTCTCTAACAGGTATAAAGTAATGGCTAGGTTGCATTTTATATATTTAATATTTGGATTTTTTGAAAGGTATAAAAACTCAGAAAAAACAAGAAACATGACTTAGTGTTCTTTGCTTCCGAAGAGTCCATTTGGTAAATTTTGTGTAAAATTTTGGAAACTACATTTGGTAAATTTTGTAATAGTACAAATAGTAGGTATTGCAAGCATAATACAATCACCTATACTGTATATCGCAGATTGTGATCTTAAATAATGTTCAGATTTCTTTCTGTTTGCTAATACCAGATATTGCGTTCATTATAAGCATAGAGATAATCAAAACGTACTCAAGCGGATAGATAGTTAAGCATAGAAATATAGAGAAGCATGCATGATTGATGAATAATTAAGCTGAACTGTAAATTTGTTGATTGTTCTAATACGATCCATACAATTATTAAAAAATTAACAAAATTTACATGCTGTTGGAGATAAAATATGAAGACAAAAATGAATATGACAATGGCAAATGCAAGCATGTATTCCAAAAGCTCACTGAATCTGGAAGGCTCTAATTGACATCCACCAGAAAGAATATCCATGATAAACTTTGCAAGCTGAGATGTTAATTGCATGGGATCAATTCCAGAGCTGATAAGCTCCCTAGCCCTTCTAACAGTACCAGAAGTGTCTGATGAAAGTGCCAGATGTAACAGATCAAGCAATTCATCATTAGATATAATTCCCATCTGAACAACAAAGATAATGAAGTTTAGCTATTGTTTTACTGGTTACAAATGCATGAACTTAGTGCAGTAGAACAAGAACTTCAACCACCCTCGCAGAGAAAAGCAATGCAATATTTATCACTCACTAGTTCATATGCAAGAGATGTGATTATCCCCTTTCCAAGCAAAGCCAGCTGATCAAGGGTGGTGATTGCATCACGAAGAGAACCATTGGATTCAGTAGCAAGAAAGATCAGTGCATCTTCTTCAAATTCCAATTTTTCTTCTAGGCATATTTTTTTCAACCTTCCAACTATATCATCACTCTTTACATTCAGGAAGTGATACCTTTGGCACCAAGATAGAGTCCCACTAGGCAGTTTATCCGGGTCAGACGTAATCATAATAAAGACAACTTGTCGAGAAAGGTCTTTGATACTCTTGTAAATGGCAGACCATATATTCCTTTGCAGAAACTGGCACTCATCAATAATGAAGATTTTGTAGCATGAGGAAGTTGGAACAAGAGCACTTTCAGAAAGGACTTTCAACACATCTTTATGATTTGTTTCTGAAGCATCTAATTCTGTGACATCCCTGCTCCTTCCAGAGAAGACAAGTACACATTCCTGGCAGCATCCACATGGCCATTGTTCCTTGCAAGACTGGCAATTCAAAGCAGCAGCAAAGATCCTTGCTGCCGAGGTCTTACCTGTACCCCTAGGACCATGGAAAAGATATATAGGTGCTATTTTTCCTTTCAAAATGGTATCTAGAAGAGACTGAGCTACCTCACTCTGTCCTACCAGCTCATGAAATGATTTCGGCCTATATTTCTCACTTAAATTCATCAAACTATCATGATATGAAGCACTTACATGGTGATCTAATTCTTTATTTATCTGAGAATTCAACTGAAATTCCTGACCTTCCACATCAGAAGGAAGTTTTAGATCATGGAACTTTGGTACCCTAGACCAGCAACAACTGACTTGACAACCATTGTTGTTGGGAAGAACATGGTCAACGTTTTTGGTTGCAGGCCCTAATAATTTATGGCCTAAAGCACTTGTACAAGTTTCATTAGCACAAGCCCAAGGAATCCCAGGATTGCGCATAAAAACATCTCCTTTGCTTGTATATGATCTTCTCAAGGCATCATATCTAGTTTGTTTTAAAGATGAAAAACCTATCATCTCAAACTGTTCAAACTCCCTACCATGCTGTGAATCTAGTTCCTTTTCTAATTGACTAGTACAACGATGAACACACTTCGAGTCGTAAGACCTGTTCATATGGCCACCACAAGATTCTTGAACTCGTGTGTCATTAGCTGAGCGCTTTGCCAATCCGCTCTTAGCAATGTAACTATCAGGAGCCAAACAATTGTTATCAGACTCACTGTCAATTCCTAAATCTACCATTCTTCTTCGTTCCCAATGATAACTCCCCTTATGCCTCAAATCGTGCTTGTTATTGCTAGATCCAAATGTTGCACTACTACCGCACGAGCTTGTTTCCAGATTCATATTGTCAACCAACGCAGCAATTTTGCTCAGCGAGCTCGTATCAGGATCTCTCAACGATCGGACCCTCCTGAGAGCCACCAGAGTTCTTGAAAGCGGGATATCTACAGAATGCCTTCTTGCCTCGGCCATCTTTTAAAGCGTTCGGAAACCCGCTTAGCTCACATTTCGTGCTCTTTAAGAAGCAAATGCACCACCTTTCCACATCCTGCGGAACGAGAACATTGCAACAAAAACAACATAAACAACAAACCGAGTTGAGCTTAACACAATGTATAGAAAAATAACTCCAAAATCACAACTTCGCATAAGAAAAGCATCATAAACAAAGAAGAAAAAGGGAAATTACGCGCCGCGAATGGTTTTAACTTGTTAAAATTATCGAAATAAAGGCCAACAATTTTAAAAATAGAAGAATCCACAACAAAAAGAATCTAAAAACACCTTCTGGTATCTTACATTCCTCACCAAATGACGCTTCAGACTTCAGTAGCAGGGCAGCGATCGGTCTTAAAGGAAATGTAGATGGTGTATAAAGGAAATTACCTCAAAGGGCATGACGTTGCTCCCGAAAACTTGAATCTCTTAGCATACGAGAGCAGAGAAGCTGACCGCAGCAGTAATAAAGATGACACCTTTACGACTACCCCGTCGAAACCCTAAACCCGGGGTTCGGAAGAATCGAGGACGGGGGCCTGCGCCTGGGCACGGGGAGGCGCGGGGGAGCGGCACGAGGGTAAATAAGCGGGCGGGGGATGGGCGCCATCGGCGCTGTGAGGCGAGTGAGCGGCGGGCGTCACGGACTGGCGGAGAGGTCAGCACGGAGGCTCTGCCTCGGGAAGCGTGTAACGGGAGGGCAGTATCGTTATTTCGGAGGGCGTGTGGGGACTGCGGAGGGAAGAAGGGCCAGGAAAAGCTGCGAGCCTGCGACAGTTGTCGGAAGCCGCGCCGGGGGAGAGGAGGTTGAGGTATTAATTCGTCCTCGTGTTGGGCGGTGGCAGCGGCGGTCGATTCGGCTGTCAGAAGGAAGAAGAGCAGTAGCGGGGCATTTGGATGCGTTGAAGTACCGCTTATTGCGGGGCCCACGGGGCCCAACTCCTGTTACGTGGGCCACAGTTGTTGAACATCGAAGTAAATGCTGACCTAATTAAATACGAAGAGAGAAAATAAATTGATTTCCTTTTTTTTTATTTTCTTTGAAATGCTCACAAACATAAATACGAGAAAGAAAATATTTTATCTTTATTTATGAAATAGCAGAAAGTCATTTAAATGTTGAACCCACAAAAGGAAGACAGATTATACTTCAAATATCACTGATTTAAATGATAGAAAGCGATTTAAATGTAGACCCCACAAAGGAAAACAAATTATGTCTGAAATGATAGAAAGAGATTGATTTCCTTTCTTTTTTATTTTCTCTGAAATATTTGGTGTCAAATCTCACTGGATTTGACCAAAAGTGTTTCCTGAATGCTGATAAATAGGAGCATGAAAACAATTTCTATTTTTCTCTGAAATGACTGGTGACTTGACAGAGTAAAAGAAAAAGTGATTTTTTATTTCAGGCCCAGTGGGCCTAACTTTTTATGTGGGCCAGCGTTCTTATTTTCTAAGAAACAATTGTGTCAGATCACACAGTTTGGAGGTGACAAAAAGTGCTTTTAGGATGCTGACAAACATAAACACAGGCAAAAAAAAAATAATTTCCATTTTTCTCTGAAATGATTGGTGATTTGACTTATACTGTTTTAAAAAAGGAGCGATTTTTAATTTCTGAAATGATTTATTTGATTTGACCCCAACTTTTTCATCTGAAACACTCGCTGTCAACTCCACCAGTTCGAATTTGACCAAAAATGTCCTCTACTTACTGACACGCATAATACAACCAATTCTTCGTTTTTTTTCTTTTATCGAATGACCCGTATTTATTTTTTGAAATAATTAGAGACAAACAATAAATAATAATATATATTATCACAAATTAAGATAATCAAGATGAAGAAATTAAATGGTTGAATTATTATATCAATTATCTTTGGTATTTTAATTTTCATATTTTAAAAATTATATTAATTTTTTTATAATAAAATATTTAAATTTATTTTTCATGAAAATATTGTAGAATTTATAACTGAATATGTGTTAATTCTATCTTACTTCGATTTATTATCTACTAATATTTTTATTAATAAAATAAATAGATAAACGAAATTAAATATGTAATTTTTATAAATATAAAATTTTAATATAATTTTTAAAAATATACGGATCTATGCGTTAAACATCCAATATATAATTAATTCTGAATTTTGATTAAATATACTTTAATTATTTAATTAATTTAACAATGAAGGTCTGTCGGGCTCACCGTGTGGGCTCCACGGTGTGTCCGATCGACGGGCAGGTCGTAGAATGGGGGTAGAACGGCGAGTAAATAACTTTTTTTGCTGGTGAAACGTTTGGGATCGAAAATTATTTTTATTGTACTTGGTAGTTGATCTTCCAATGATCGTATGCCACGTCATGAAGCTTATTCGTGGGCCCATCATCTCCTACTCAATGTAACATCGCCTTTCTTTTTTCCATACTTTCCTCGCCATCGTGGCGTACCCGACACACGTACCTGTAGCGTTGTCAGCGGCAGAGCGGGGCCCACATCGTGGTTCCACGAGTATGTCCAATAAAAACCTGACGGGGAAATTGTCAAAGGTGTCTGTTGGTTCTCAGCGACAGACGAACATTTATGCCGTGTACTAACCGGGCGGTGACCGTATCACACTATTCTTATTTTCCATTTTGCACTTTGTTTGTTCTCGGCGCTCACTAATCCAATCTCTAATGGCCGCCGCGAGGGTTCTGCTCCGCCTCCTCGAGGAGCAGCCCGATTCTCGAAGCCCAAGTTCAGCAAGTCCTTCTACGGTTGGACTCCCGAGGAGCCGCAGCTCCAGAGCACGAGATCCACCTCGAAGAGTGCGGGAACAATAACCACGTCGACCCCTCCCCCACCTTCCGCCGCTCCTGCCGCGATGGCATCTGCGGCTCCTGCGTCATGAACATCGACGGCGACAACGGCCTTGTCTCCTTCACCGAGATCCCGTCCTTCTGCCGCGCATGTACGTGATCAAGGATCTGGTGGTGGACATGAGTAACATATATGGCCAGTAGCCCAGTCCAAGAGCGTGGAGTCGTGGTTCAAGATAGCACGAAGGATCGGGCGAAGCTGGACGGGATGTGCGAGTCTATCCTCTGCGCCTGCTGCAGCACCTCCTATCCCAGCTATTCGTGGAATCCTGAAACCTATCCCGGGCCCGCGGCCCTCCTCCATTCCAACAGGTATGCCTTGGTATTTCATTCGATCTTGTCTGGGTCAGCTTTGTTTCTATTATGGCTTCTAGTAGCGTAAAGATGTTAGCTGGAAAGAACAAAAATTGATACGAAATCTATTCTTTCTACTTGATGTTCTTTCATGTATAATCTATCTTTTCTGCTTGCGTAATGATTTCTGGTGTAGTTGTGATATGGTTTACAGTTTGATGACAGATATCCAGAATTACATTGCCAGGTTGAGTGTATGATGATCAGTCTGAGTTTGATGGGCTTTGATTCTTGAACTAGGTTTATTATTCTAAAAATTCTCCATGATTTACCATGGATGTAGATATTAAAATCGGCCTAAATTCAAAAGAAAAATGTATGTTATTCATAAGGATATGTTAGCTAATCATGACTCTAATATGGAATGAGTGTCTGTCTATAGGAGCTGAATAGGTTTGCATCATCTTTATGTGTTAAGCTAGGATAGTTCTCTATCTAATGCCTATCTTGTCTCTAATTAATTTCTGGATGATCATTGTGATGTTTTAATATGCGATTGGCTTTAGAAATCATCTATCTTATCTTCTTTCTTTGTGAAGTATTTGACCATATGTATCAGTAATTTAAATAAGTGGTATATACAGATGCTGACATGTGACAACATCACATATGGCCATTGTTGCCTTAATACTCTATATGATTGCATAAATATTGTACGCAGCTGCATATAAGCAACTGCTTGTATGTGGTGCACATAAGTATGAAAAAAGTATGATCGCATATGAGTTTACGCTTCCTCGTTGTTGTTATTAACTCGAATGTAGTATTATTTTAACACTGTGAAACAGGATAGACAATCATGTAACTTCAGTTAAATACACTTTTGTATGCTTCTTATACCTGATCACTGGGATGGCTTTTGAAGAATGATGCTCTTTGTTTCCTTGTGTTTTATGTAATATATCGCAAATTTACGTGAAAAGAAAAATTCATTCCTTACGTATTCGAGTATAATGTATTACTCTATAGGGAGCTGGAGATGAACACATAACTCGCTTAACTTTGCTTTATGAGTTTGGGAAGTCTTTTATGAGAAAATGGTTTTTGAAATTAATTATTTTTCCTAATCAACTTAATATTAGGAGACGAAATAGTTTGAATGTGATTTTTTAGCTTTCAATTGAGCAATTGTTCAAATTGCATGTCTTCAAGGTGTTTGTTGCTGTTAAATTAAGCATGCCTTTTCTCTCACACCAAGGCTGGAGTTATTCATCTTAGGCCAAATGACTTAGCAGAACTAGGAACTTGGTTCTGTTATTGCAGGTCTAAAGTCATAAGCAGCATTAGTGTGAACTCTACATTTGCACTGGGCCAAAAAGAAGGATCTTGTTGCAAGGAATTCCTTCAGGCATCCAGCTCGAAAGAGGAAAGTTAACTAGCTTATGATTTTAGTGTAGGATATGTAGGTTTTGGGATCTTATTGTTTGCATCTGCAGAGCTGTAGACTAGACAGTATCTTCATGAAAAGCTTTGGTAGAAGTATTTGGGTTTTCCATCTTAGCGGATCATATGGTACCCGTGATACATTGCTTTCATCGACGATTGCAGCATTAAAACTCAAAGAGACTAGGTTGATTGCTTCTTTGCCAGTTCTTGATTGTAAGAAGTCCGATATATCTGCTTTTTGAGTTCCATTCTCCACATCTATTGTGTAATATTGTTTCGATTTCCTATCTGCAATCATTTTGTAGCTTGGTTATTGCTATTATGGTTTGTTATTTTGTTGGTCCTTGTTCCAATTAAAAGCTGAATTTTCTGGTGGAAGAAGTGGCATTTAAGTGACTGGGTTGGATTGTATTCATTAAATTAATGGAGTTAACCTAGAAATCTTGTTCCATAAATTGTTCTGGATATGATTTGCTGTTTAAATGTTTGTGCACCATTGTATTTGCTACAACATAGATGCAAGAACATACTGTTCCAAGTCTGCTGTCAATCTAACTGGAGCAATGTTCCAACCTTGAAACACAAAGCATGGTTTTTAATGCAATTGGTGTGTATGAATACATCCACTTTAGAACATCACCATCTTGAAAAATGCTGATGTCTTTGTCATTGCTTCTTCTACAGTACTGCATTTGGGATTTTTATGCCTTCTTATAGGCTCTTAGTCTTGTTAATTGTTGTTTGATAAAGTATTATGTTAGTAATTGGACTTATGTTGTTGAGTACATAGAATATGTTAGGTTTAGTCATTTTTGTTTATTCATTTATGATGCTTTTAATGGACCACTGGAGATATGTTAG
>NC_088336.1:18142500-18332500 GCF_036884655.1 Musa acuminata AAA Group | reverse complement strand
CTCAAAAATTAATCAGAAGTTATGGAATAGATAAGATTGATTCTTGATTGGAAGGGGAAATTCTACCCTTTGGAGACTAGATTTTGGTATGTCTCTATTGCCTAAAACATTTCGAGCAGTGTGTTTACATTTTTTATTTTTGGAAGAAAATACACTGCTTCATAAACTTCAAATTTATTTGTTGAATGCTATTAAATTGTCATCAACAGCACATTAGCATTGGTCCTCTCGGATTATTGAATCCAATAACCTGCATTAAAGAGTTTGTAACTTTAGAGACTGTAACTTCATTTTCTTTGATAATAACTCGTTATTATCGGCTTATTTTTTGGGTAAAATTTTCATGAATGCTCAGCGGAGGTCCTCATCCAAAAGTTGAATCAACTAGTAATCTTTTTTGTAGCTCATGTGACAATGCTGTGTTTAGGCATCATTTCTAGCTTGTCTGTGTTCTTAGTTTGGTGACTAAAATCTCTTCCAAGATTCAGCTTCTCTTGTCTTTTACTTTTGACCAATTTCAATCTTTGTATCACTGTGATCTGCTGCTAGAATCCGACTCATCTCATCTTGATCTTGCCCATCATTTATGAATGCATTTTGTCTTCATTAGAGATTTCAGCACAAAATGGTACATACTCCTTCACAGATTCAACCACTAGCTACATGGAGAATGATGAAAGAGTAAACTTAGTCTACACTCCACAGTGAGATTAAAGAGTCTCGAAATGATGAAACAAAATGGCAAATATCTTATATGCTATAGAACACTCTCTTTTTCTGCTATGAATGACAGTATATATAGAGTAGTGGCCTTACTGTATTGAATTGTAAGATGCAGTGTCAAAAGACTACAGAAATACTTCATTGGCAACATCATATACTGACTCAAGCTTGTCTGTTTTTATCATTTAAGCTCACTGAGTTCTTTTCTCATGCTTATTTTGATCTCACTGCTTGATTTGGTTGGTAATCCCAACATGTCAAAGCCAGAGATCAAGAACAAAATCTGGGATGAAGCAAATGAAGCACCCCTGCAATGACTGAGGCCAGTAGGGAGTGCATTTTGGTTCATAGCCTATCCAATCCACAGCAGCTTTTGCATTGCAAATCATCTGGAGATGGTATAAATGTGGAAGATTGCTTCATTGCAATAAGAAGTCAACCATCAGTTGTGATCCATCTGCAACTCTGAAGTTATAACTACTGATGGAGGCATTTCTACAGTAAGTCACATATCCTCCTACAATACACACATTGATAGAGTTCTTATTGAGAGCATTGTTTCTGCATTATAAATGTATCATACAGAAAATACAACACTTATGAGGATGATACCGATAATTTTTCGTTATAGTATAATTTGAATAAATCTATTTTGAGTACCTATTTTTCTATTTGGATGAATCTTAAATCAACTCGGAATATCCAAATCATATTTTAAGTTGGTTCATTAAATACGAGTATATAAAAAAAAATGAATAACTATAATTGTTATTTAATACACCAATTGGGTATTATCAATTTTCATCATATTTAAACCCAAATACAAATACCTAATCCAACTGGGGTATTTACTCTTTTTCTAAATCTTTAGTCCTAATTCTAATTCAAATAAATAATATCTAAACCCGGTTTAATCAGATGGATGTATCTGAACATTCCCTCAACCAAAAGAAATCAAAAATCAAAATGGACTCTTAAATTTGGTTGCTGAGATCCTAACGATTGGAGCAAAGAATGGTTTCAAGACAGCAATTACAACTTTTTGCCATCGAAGATGATCCAAAGCAGCGGGCCTGCAACCCTGAAAGGAGCCACTCGAACAATTAATTTAGTGAGACTGCAGCATGAACAAGGACAACAGGAATCAATGGACATCTACTAGGTACGGTCAATCCATCGATACATCGGAATCAAGGTGGAGGTGATCAGAGGTGGGTGTGCTCCATTACTATGCTCATAAAGGTGTGAGCAGAGGTGATTAAATAAGACATGGCTTGAGACCACCAGAAGCAGAAGGCATGAATGCTCTGCAGACAGAGCATTCAAATATCATTCTCCAAATACCTTGAATTATACTGTTCTTCAGCAGGTGAACAGCTTAAGCTACCATGCACATCAAATATCATTCTCTCTCACATAAAAACAAACTGTAATGATCGTACGATGCACTGTCCAAAGACCACACAAAGTACTTCACTGGCAACATCATAAACCGACTCTAAACTTTAAATTCTGTTCTCATTCCTCTTTCGATCTTACTGCTTGATTTCGGTTGGTAATCCCAACATGTAAGCGCCAGAGATCAAGAACAAAATCTGGGATGAAGCAAGTGAAGCACCACTGCAATGAGTGAGACCAGTAGGGAGTGCATCGTGGTCCGTAACCTATCCAATCCACAGCAGCTTTAGCATACTCATCTGGAGATGGTACAAATGTGGAAGATTGCTTCGTGGACACCATCTTTGTTGCTACATAGAAAGGTATCTGCAATAAGAAGCCAACCATAAGTTGTGATGTAGCAGCAACTCTGAACAAGTTTACTACACTCTATGCTGTTACTGATTTATTCTACTGGACTACATCTACCTCTGATCCAGTTCTCATCACGCTTCCTTTTTCTTAAAGTTTGTATTGGTCATGCATGGCCATTGTTGTAGATATTGACTTTATTACTCATAGATCATTAGCAAGGCATAAAGATAATTATCTCACTTGGTAGAAATGAATGACACAAACTGAACTGTGCTATTCAAATCTTTCCTACAAATATAAAGTAAAATTGAATGCAGAAACTTCATAGGAAGAGAATATTCGGTGAACCTGACACTGCACATCAATGCCCATCCTCTGGTACTCCACAAACAAGCTCCTTGACAACTGATCAATGTATCTGGGAACACATTTAGTATTCAATTATTCTTTTTAGAACAATTGATTTCCATAAAATGGATGAATGTGAATATACTTGCCTATAGAGTAGGAGTTCAAGGTGATGATATCTTGCATATTAACTCACTGGAAAAAAAGGTATATGTACAATAATTCTAAAGATTTTTGTTTCTTTTTTTGCAGGTAAGTCAAAAATTCATTCCAACTATATATATATATATATATATATATATATATATATATATATATATATATATATGGAGCTACAGAAATGGCCAGGCAAAATCAATTCTTTATGCAGAAGAGCCAAAAGATCATTGTGCAGCTATCAATGTCCATTTAATGAGCAAAAAAAAAAGAAAAAAAAAACACTGAACTGTATACCCTACTCCCTGCATGAAACACAGCAGAACTGCACCTATCTAAACACAGAATTGGCATTTACACATATGGTGACAGAAGGAGCAAATCTAAAAGATGGCTTTAATATTGTCTTTAATTTATGCAAGTATGAAGGTAATGTGAAAAAAAGTTTGAAAGTTACATATGCAAGAATGTCTACTTAGTTGCAGTGTAATGGACTCCCAACATTCTAAACCAATCATAAAAAAAAAAAAGAAAAAAAGAAAAGAGACCAATTTCAATCTTTGTTTTTCAGAAATTGTGTATTAAACTGAGTACAAATAGAAAATATTACAACAAATAGTATTTCATCTTTTAAGAGTAAAATTGAGGTCCAGCTGTTACTAGTAATCTAACTTCTTAATGTACATGATGTTTTACAAGTACTAGAGATGTGTAGGAAAATGTAAGAATATCTTCTTTTATTAGTGTTGACTTTTTCTTTTTTGGATAAATTGTGCAAGTGTCTTTGCCGGAAGAAAACACTAAAAACAGTTGCACGTCATCTCTTTATGTTTCACTGTGTGATTCATTGGACAGTTGGGAGACAGAGGCATTTCTCATCCAATAAATGCAATCATAAATTCCAAATACTCCCATCAGCATAGCAGTTATCTGATGTACTTTGGGCACCTACGAATCAGCCTGTCTTTACTCCAAAAATTAATGAGGAAAATTCTTGCAAGTGGTGCTTTGCATGCTGTGCGAACTCTCAATGAGAAGGTAAACAAAGCCAACTTAGCCTTACCTGCTCAACCTACCATGCACCTAAAACATGCATACTCAACATGTAAATATATCCAATGATGTACGCCATGATTCTTATGCATGTGACCCTGCTATCAGAATCCCGACTGTCCCGCCCCCGAAAAGTTTCAGGGCTGATGTCACCAGCACGTAGAATAGGAAGGAAGAGGGAAAAGGTGATGATGATGATGATGACAAGGATAAGTATGAGACTACAGACATGATCAGCCAGGTCACCCCTGATGTTCATCCGCGATTCCATGGTTTTGCTACCGATGAACAAGGTGATGATGATGATGATGATGATGATGATGATGGAGGAGGAGGAGGAAGCAGACTTACGCCTTGGTAGCAGCGTACACGGCAGAGAAAGGGAAAGAAGGCAGTACCGCCGAGGCTGCCGATCCGAGATTAACCACCGCGCCTTTCCGCCGCCTGAGCATCCCTGGCAGGACGGCACGCGTGACCCTAGTCGTCGCCTCCACGTTGACCCTCACGATGCTCCGCCACAGCTCCTCCTCCACCTCGTGGAAGAACATGGCGTGGGGGTACGTCGTCCCCGCGCTGTTCACCAGGACCCCGACGTCCAGCGCCTCGATCTCCGCCTCGAGCCGGTCGATCCAATCCGCCGCGTCAGTGGCGAGGTCCACGATAACGGTCTTCACCATGGTGGCCGTGTGTGCGGCCCTGATGCCGTCGGCGACTTGCTCGAGCTTGGCGGGGTTGCGGCCGGCCAGGACGAGGTGGAGTCCACGGAGGGCGAGCTGGACGGCGATGGCCTTGCCGATGCCGTCGGTGGCGCCGGTGACGAGGGCCCATGAGCCGTAGGACGACTTGAGGTCCTTGCCAGGCCTAAGGAAGGTGGAGTAGACCCAGCTCAGAGGGGCGATGGCGGCCCTAAGGAGGGTGAGGAATCCCAGAGATGAGAGCAGGATTATCAATGAGGGTTGGGCTTTGAGTACGTTGATGAAGTCGTCGATTTCCATCTCGACCAGCTAACAGCCGTCGCATTAGACTCCCTCTCTCTCTCTCTCTCTCTGTATATATATATATATATATATATATATATATATATATAGAGGGAGTCTAAGAATGCGACGGATGTTAGCTGGGCGGAAGAATCGAGGACCCGGGACTGCGCCAAGGCACGGGGAGGCGCGGGGGAGTGGCACGAGGGTAAATAAGCGGGCGGCGGATGGGCGCCATCCGCGCTGTGAGGCGTGTGAGCGGCGGGCGTCACGGACTGGCGGAGAGGTCAGCACGGAGGCTCCGCCTCGGGAAGCGTGCAGAAGGAGGGCAGTATATATATATATATATATATATATATTCCGTCAAAACCATCGATCTTCTTTCTAACGGAAGAAGATCAACAACCCTTATTAGAACTTTTCTCCTTTTAATAGGTTTAGAAGTGAACCTCCACACTCGTTTTTTTTACAAGATCTTTCACATCATATAACTTAGAATCATCTCTAAACTTAAAAAAAAGAAAAAGACTTAAAAAATACTCGAAGAGAGAGCTACAACTCTTCACAAACTTAGAATTTAATGCTCCATCAACCAAGCTTCAATGAGATATTTATAGGCTCCAAGAGGCTTCAAAATAGAGCAAAAAATTTTAAAGTCTTAAAAATTTCGAGGTACAAGCGGTACTATCGTTGATACTGTTGGAAAATCTTGGGGGCGACATCACATGCGCAACGAAAGAACAGAAAACAAAATCTCTAATTTCCAAATATATGTTCGTCGTCATGCGAAGATTGGTGCACAAAACTTCGCGAAATAGAAAACCACGTGTGAGATAAATTGTGTTACATAAGGAGATCGTATATCCTTGAATCCCTGCAGATCTCTAGGAGAGGGTGAAGGAGGTCAAGTGCCCTCCCCTCTAGTGGTGATCCACACAGTAGGACTGCGATGACGCTCCTCAAAACTTCAGACCTGCTTTGAGGTGAAGAGGGGGAGGATAATAGGAGAGGAAGCAAAAAACTCTAGCTTATAAACTATTAAATCCTACTTATTTATAGAGGTTCCATGTCAACTTAACCTTAATGGATCGTCCTCTATTGGGTATTCGATCTTCATCCAACTACCCAAGCCTCTTTAGATTAAGGATCTCTATCCAATAATCTCTCATGGGCTCTTATTGGATCTCATCCATAAGATCCAATAATTCAAAGGCTTATTGGATATCCAATCAGATAGGGGCTCCGACGGATATCTTATTTCCGGACCTCTACTCATCGCAATGCCTACCATATGTGTGTGACCCTCTAGGCCCAATATCGAGCTGGTCGTGAGTCATACCTATCATAACTCCTTTTAGCATAGTGAATTATTATCTTCATAATAATTCACTTGACTCATCGATTGCGGATGTACTAGGCCACTACGCCGCAGTCCCAAGATGACACAGGAGAATCCAATTCATTGGACCTATTTATCCTTAGTTACCATGTTCCTATGGTCCCTCATATATCTAATATCCTAGAGACCGTATACTGGGCATGGTGTTGTTAGACCCATACGGTTTTTACTCGAGTCTCGCTCTAATCGGATTCTCCCAATGAACTCTTTCTCTCTCAATCCGAATGACCCTGGCCAGGGATTTGTTTTAGCAAGAATACATGAGACATTCCTCTCACAACACCGAGAGTGGATGATCCTCTATCAACACTCAATAACCCTCGTAAGGTTGACTACCACTCCCGATGACCGACTGTGCTAGATATGAGACATCCAAACCTATAAGTCCGATATCAAAGAGTGAAGCACTCATATAGGACATCCTTGGTATCTTAAGTCTAAAGACTAGATACACCACTGGGACTACGGAGTCGCTGTTTGACAATAAGACATCATCAACCATTCAGTATTTCGTAAGCGGATCACTCAGTGAACTCATTCCCAAATGAGCACCTATATTATATCCCTAGTGTCCCCACACGAGCAGCTATGAGACTAGCTGCATCCATCATATGAACGAGTATACAACACACCAGTCTGTTCGGTTATCTCGATGGCCCTCTCGAGTAACCTATGACTGAGATTATTTAAGATTTGTGTTTAAATGTGAATCAGTCTCACTATCATGATCTCATCATGATCTGATTCCCATTGCACAGATCCAAAGACATCACTATATATATATATATATATATATATATATATATATATATATATATATATATATATATATATATATATATATATATATATATATGCAACAAGTAATATAAAGTGATAAATGTCAAAATATAATAAGCAAAAGGACTATGTGTCAAGTCACACGTGTTATCACTCACGTGATTGGCTTGTAGGGCATATATGACTAGTAATCGCCCACTTGACCTAAAGCCAATCACCTATGTATCTGATCCCCATCAGACCCTTGTGACGCTTAAAAACAATCTGAACAACGACTTTGTCAATGGATCTACAATATTATCTTCGGATGTAACTCTTTCCACTGTTGCATCTCCTCGGGTCACGAACTCTCCAATAAGTTGGAACCTCCTCAGAACACTTATGATGAGACATGAGTTCCCTTATTTGAGCAATCGCCCCGTAGTTGTCACAATATAAGGAAATCAGCTCCTTGCTACCCAACACGACTCCCAAATCTATAATGAATTGCTTCATCTATACTCTATCTTTTGTTGCATCTACTGCAGTTATGTACTCTGCCTTTATGGTCGAGTCAATAGTAGAATCTTGCTTGGAACTCATCTAGCACACTGCTCCTCCATTCAAGGTGTACACATACCTCGAATCTGACTTGTTATCATCGATATCGGACTGAAAACTCAAGTCCGTGTAGCCTTCAACCCTAAGGCTACTACCTCCATATACAAGTAAAAGATCTTTAGTCCTTCTCAAGTACTTAAGGATACACTTTACTGCTTTCTAGTACTCCAAGCTTGGATCCGCTTAAGACTTGCTTGTGACACTCAAAGCATTTTCTATATCAGGCCTGATACATAGTATAATATACATGATAGACCCTATTGTCGAGGCATAGGATATCCTATCCATGTTCGTCCTTTCTTTAGGAGTATTTAGGGACATACTCCTAAAAAGCGATATCCTATGTCTCATCGGTATGAGACATCTCTTGAAAAATTTTTCATGCCATACCTTTGACAATGGTGTCTATGGAATCCCCAAGATATATGATGCTTTCCCTAAGTCCTTCACCACGAAGTATCTAGATAACCAAGCATTTACTATAGATAGCATTCATATATCATTCCTAATGATCAGGATGTCATCCATATATAACACCAAGAAGATGATAACGCTCCCACTTACCTTCCTGTACACACAAGGCTCATCTTCGTTCTTAACGAAGTCATAAGATCTGATTGCCTCATTAAATCTTATGTTCCAACTTCGGGAAGCTTGCTTTAGTCCATAAATGGATCTAAGCAACCTGCACACCTTATCTACGTAGTCCTTGGACACGAATCCCTCGGGCTGTATCATATACTCGAGGTTGCCATTGAGGAATATGGTTTTCACGTCCATTTGCCAGATCTCATAATCATAGTGTGCTGCAATAACTAATAGAATTCAGATGGATTTTAGCATGACTAGGGTGAGAAGGTTTCGTCATAGTCAACACATTATCTTTGATGATACCCCTTAGCCACTAGCCTTGCTTTATAGGTATCTACCTCTCCATCTACTCCGATTTTTTTCTTAAAAATTCACTTGCAACCGATGGGTACAATACCCTCGGGTGCATCAACTAGGTTCCAAACCTTGTTGGAGTACATGGAATCCATCTCAGAATTCATGACTTCTTGTCACTTCCCAGCGTCTATACTCATAATAGCCTCCTCATAGGTCTGAGGATCAATATCCTCAACATTCTCTCCTTCAATATGTCTCACATATCTCTTAGGAGGATGGGATACTCTGCTGGACCTATGGAAAGTTGGAACTTGTGTGTTAGGTACCTAAACAAACTCGGGCTGTAGAGTGGTGCTTGAGTTAGGTTCTCAAATCTCATTTAACTCTATCATGCTCCCACTGTTTCCGCTAAGAATGTGTTCATTCTTAAGGAACATCGCTCTCTTGGCTACAAAGACCTTTTGGTCCTCGAGATGATAGAAATAATACCCACAAGTTTCCTTGGGGTATCCCACGAACTTGCACCGCTCCGTCCTTGATTCCAATTTATCGAGGTTGTGTCTTTTAACGTGGGCAGGGCAGCCCCAAATCTTAACAATCTTAAGATTGAGCTTTTTCCTTTTCTATAAGATCGGGCTTCTTCCCTTTCTGATGGACATTTTCATAATTTGGATAAAAGACATAATATGAAATTTTTAAAATTTCAAGGGGTAAAACTATCTTTTGTCCGAAAAAAGCCCTAAGCCCTTCTCCCTCTCCCCGGTAACCGTCACCCTATTAGCGGTGGCCCTCTACGGCGGGAGGCGGGGGGGGGCCACCCCTACGGGCACTACTGCGCCCGCGGGCGATTGTACTCGCGGGCATAGCGCCCGCAGGCGTCACTACCCTACGATGCCTTAGCCCGCGAGCACAACGCCTGCAGGTGCCGCTGCGGGCGCAACACCAGCGGACCAGCGCCGCCCGCTAGGGCTCGCTATCGCCACTGTTGGTGGCTTGTGCGTAGGCCCAGCACCCGCAAGTGCCGCCCTTGTGCACGGGCGCAGTGCCCGTGTGCAGGCGACCGTTGTTGCAAGCTGCCCTACCTACGAGAGCCCAACCAGTAGGTGGCACCTACTGTAGGCAGGCCGTAGGCCGTCGGCCACAAACCGCTGGTAGCAGCCCGCCGACAGCCACCCCCTTGCACGTAGATGGCAGCCAAGGCTACCATCCGCAAGGGCATCAAGGATAGTAACTGTTGCTGGCCTTTCTCGCTTTTGCGTCAATGATTTTGACGTCAAAAACTTCTCCAAAACACAACACATACAGTTCAAAATCAATCTTTTACACGAACAACCTAGCTCTAATACCACTATTGGGAAATCTTGGGATGACATCACATGTGCAGCGGAAGAACAGAAAACAAAATCCCCAACTCCTAAAGATATGTTCATCGTCGTGCGAAGATTGGTGCGTAAAAATTTATAAAATAGACAACCACCTATGAGATAGATTATGTTACCTGGGGAGATCGTATATCCCTGAATCTCTATAGATCTTTAGGAGAGGATGGATGAAGGAGGTCAAGCGCCCTTCTCTTTAGTGGTGATCCACATAGTAGGGCTATGATGACGCTCCTCAAAACTCCAGGCATGCTTTGAGATGGAGAGGGGGAGGAGAATATGAGAGGAAGCAAAAAAAGCTTTAGCCTATAAACTATTGAATCATACCTATTTATAGAGGTCCCATGTCAACTTGACCCTAATGGATCCTTCTGTATTGGGTATTGGATCTCTATCCAACTATCCAAGCCTCTTTAGATTAGTAGATCTCTATCCAATAATCTCTCATGGGCTTTTATTAGATCTCATCCATAGGATCCAATAATTCAGGGGTTTATTGGATATATAATAAGATAGGGGCTCCGGCAGATATCTCATATCCGAACATCTACTCATCGTAATGCCTACCATATGTGTGTGACCCTCTAGGCCCAATATCGAACTGGTCGTGAGTCATACCTGTCAGAACTCTTTTTGGCTCAGTGAATTATCATCTCCATAATAATTCACTTGACTCATCGATTGCGGACGTACTAGGTCATTACGTCGTAGGCTTGAGACGATATAAGGGAATCCAATCAATTAGACATGTTTGTTCTCAATTATCGTGTACCTATAGTCCCTCATCCATCTAATATTCCAGAGACCGTATACTGAGTATGGTGCTATCAGACCCATATGGTTTCTACTCGATTCTCGCTCTAATCGGATTCTCCCGAAGAACTCTTTCTCTCTCAATCCGAATGACTCTAGCCAACGATTTGTCTAAGCAATAACATATGAGACATTTCTCTCATGACACCGAGAATGAATGATCCTCTATCGACACTTAATAGTTCTCGTAAGGTTGACTACCATTCCCGATGACTAGCTATGCTAGATCTAGGACATCCAAATCTATAAGTCTGATATAAAAAAGTGGAGCACTCATACAGGATATCCTTGGTGTCTTAAGTCTAAGGACCAGATACACTACTAGGACTACAGAATCGCTATCTGATAATAAGGCATCATTAACCATTCAGCATTGCGTAAGTGGATCAATCAATGAACTCATTCCCCTTTGAGCATTTGTATTGTATCTCTATTGTCCCCACACGAACAGCTATGAGACCAGCTGCATCCATCATATGAACGGGTATACAACACACCAGTCTGTTCGGTTATCTCAATGTCCCTCTCGAGTAACCTATGACCAAGATTATTTATTTAAGATATGTGTTTAAAGGCGAATCGGTCTCATTATTGTGATCTCATTATGATCCGATTCCCATTACACAAATCCAAGGACATATATATATATATATATATATATATATATATATATATATATATATATATATATATGCAACAAGCAATATAAAGTGATAAATGCCAAAATATAATAAGCAAAAGGACTGCGTGTCAAGTCACACGTGTCATCACTCACGTGATTGGCTTGCAAGGCACAAATTACTAGTAGATACATGGCGATACTATCGTTATAACTTTTGACATCATAATTTCAGACTTTTTGGCGGTGCTACCATTATAGTTTTTGAATTCTATGTGGTACCGCTGTTGCCTTAGGCGGTACTACCGACTACATCGTCGATAGTGTTGACAAGCACTGTTCATGCTTATCGGTTAACTCAGGTGGTACCATCACCTAGGCTAGCTCAAGGCCATTGCTTTAGCCTTCTAACAGGTGAAATTCAGCTCAGGTCTAAGCCCATTGGCTTTCTCGATAAGTTGGCATAGTTTGGACCCAATACCAACTCAATTTGACTCATAAAGGTCTCGAATAATACTTTCCAACCACATATTTGGCACAATTATAAAGTTTTCAACACATTGTACACCATTCCGACATATCGTCTAATCTTCCGACATTTCGTTTGAACCTTCGACATATTATTCTTTCTTTCAACATATCGTCCGATCTATCAGCATGTCAATTTTCCTACAACAACCAATCTTTTAGTGTAATACCCAATCTTTCTAGCACGATGTTTGAAATTATAGCACGAAGTCCAATCTTCAACTTGTCGATTAATCCTTTGGCTCAACGTGACATGATACTTTTTTTGACATAATGTTTGATTCTCTTGCTTCGATAATTTGCCCTTGATGGTTCGAGTTCTTGATTGATGCATTTTCTATGTCACTTATCTTAAAAGCATATTAGTCCATAAACTCATTAATTGATTTCATCATCAAAATTTGAGATCCAGTAATCTCTTATTTTTTACGATGATAATCAATTGATGACGGAATTTTAAATAGGTTCTCCCTGCCTATATTACATTTTGAAATATAATGAACTCGAATTCAAAATATAATAATCTTTTAGTGCTAGTCCTTGAATTTAAGTTGAAATAATTTTAATCATAAATCTTAGTGACTTTTAATAGTAATCATTGTAGAAATCATATGCGTAATTTTAGTTAAATTATCAAAATAATCATTATACAAAACATATGAATAATTTTAGTAAAACATATTAGAATAATCATTGCATTATATGTATAATTTCAATATCATCATCATCATAGGTTAAAATATCATAATTTTTCTTTCTTAATATACATAGTTACCATGTCATTAAAAAGTAAAGACTTTTCTCCCCTTTTATCATCAACAAAAAAGGAGAAATACATAGGCTACTCAGGTGATGATAATCCAAAATATCTAAATAAACTACAAAAATGTGTATCAAAAGTGTTAAGACGTTGATGAATTTTTTGCATCTTAGTCAAAATCTAGTTTTGACGAAGCTTTGTATGATCCATTGGGCTGTTATGGAATCAAAAGACGAAGAGACTGTTGGATCCATTAGATGTCTTACTTCAAAGGGACTAGTAGGAGAAGATGGACTGCTCCTATATATAGGTGTTTATGGTTGAGGCTCAAGTGAAGGAGGATTAGTTTTTCTAGGTAATCTAGTCCAAATTTCATTCATTACAATGCACATCAATCTTCTTAATAGGTTTCTATTAATGATACTGAATCTATCTAGTTTCATAATTTCTTCATCTAGTGAGATGGCTATGTCGTGTCAATGTAGTAATCTAGTAATCAGCCCAATATATTGAAGCATCATATTCTTTTTAGATATATTAATCATATTTTCCAAAGCAACAATTATGTCTTATCATAATTCAATACATGGTACCTATTTCTAGGATATTAATTTCATCAAAATAGTATTGTTTAGAAAGCTATGATACGATGAAGTAATTTTGTGTTAAATAGTAATAGACCCTCATAACTCTTTGGAGCAATAAATAGGTTAAGGTTTCTAAAAATAGTGCAAATAGCCTCAGAATATGTAAACCCAATTGACCTAGTGTCCCATTATCCTATAAAGTAACAATCTCATCTTTTTTTAGTAATACTTATTAAGTCACAAATTATATCATATGTGATAGATATATGATGTCCTGAAAGATAAGTGGATACCCTATCATTTTTATTAACATGCAAATTGTTATAGAATAATCTAACTAGTCTTTGATAGATAGGTTCACTAATTTGAAGAATTAGAAGGACATCTAAGTTAGCAAACTATTGAAATACTTCTAAATCACTCAAATCTTCTAGATCTATATGCTTTCCTTTATGAACAATCCTAGATTTAAAGTTTGAAAAACTTAAGGGCATGTTCATAGGAATAAAAAAGAGTAGTGTCATAGGTTTCATATATTCTCCTCTTTCCTTTGTCTCTTAAAGATCTTCTAAATGCCATGAAGACTACATGTATTACTAAAAATAAGAACAAGATCAAATAATAGATTAAGAACAAGAGGAGGATTTAGAGGTTACCCTTGTAGTCTAGCCTTTTGCCAAGTCAAGCCTCTTTCTTGATCACTAAGAGGATTGATTGAGTTTTAAACTTGAACCTTAGCCTTGTAGCCTTGTAGAGGGAGGAGAGATGAGAGTCCTTGGGTTTTAAAAGAAGAAAGATTCTTCACGAGAGATTAGGAGATTTTGAGGAGGAAGAGGGTGGCTTAGAGGAGAGATTTGGCAAAGGTTTTGGAGGAGTAAGAGGATGAAAGGGGGTTTTGGGCAAGTTTTAGAGGGAGGAAGAATGTAATTGAGAGGAGAAGAGGGGTTTAGAGGGCCGTTCTACCACCAGCCCCTTGTTTTTGGCCCTCCCTTTTTTTATAATTTTATTTTAGGCTTATCAAGATTCATTTATGCAGGTTTAACATACCTAATTCCCTTTTAATAAAATTAAATTATTTCTCACTCAGTGATTTAGTAAATGTATTCGTTAGTTGATGTTTTGTATTCACAAACTCTAAGGATATGCCATGATTGCTTATATGGTCTCTAATAAAATGATATATAATGTTAATATATTTAGTTCATGAATGTTGAATAGGACTCTTTGACAAGAAAATTACATTAATGTTATCACACTTTATATGAATATTTTTCATGTAAAATTGATAATCTTCTAAAGTGTTTTTAATCTAAACTACTTATGCACAACATGCACTTACTGCGACATATTTAACTTTTACTGTGGATAAAGTGATAGAGTCTTGCTTCTTGAGAGATCAAGAAATAAGTGCATGACCTAACAACGGACAAGTTCCAATGGTATTCTTTTCTATCTATTCTACATTCTATAAAGTTAGCATTAGTAGAAGCAGTAAAATCAAAATTTTTTGAATTTAGGATACCATAATCCTATATTAGGAGTTCCTTTTAGGTACCTAAAAATTCTTTTAACTGTTTTAGAATGAGATTATTTAGGATTGAAATAAAATCTTTCATAAAGCCCAACTCTAAATATTATATCAGGTCTAGTTATAGTAAGATAATAAACTACTTATCATACCTCTATAAGTCTTTTGATCAAAGCATTTTCCAATGCTCATTAATGTGTTAATAGTCTTAGTATTATCTATGTGAAACTGTTTTAATAGATCCAAAGTATACTTAGTTTGACTAATAAAAATTTTATCATTTAGTTGCTTAATTTGTAATCCTAAGAAAAATATCAATTCACCCATCAAACTAATTTTAAATTCTTAGCATATATTCTTGGCAAATGATTCACATAAAGATTCATTTATAGAACCAAAATTAATATTATCAACATAATTTTAAAATATTTAATAAATAATATGGTATCGATCTTACCTTTTGAATAATTATTTTAAATAAAAAAGGAGCTAAGTCTCTCATACCAAGCCCTAGGGGCTTGCTTTAACCCCTAGATAGTCTTAGATAATTCATAAACATGGTTTAGAAAAAAAATATTTTTAAATTATTTTTAAATCATTTATAAAAACTTTTTTAAAAATAAAACCATTAAGAAAAGTACTTTTAACATCCATTGAAATAATTTAAAAATTTTAAAACATATATAGGCAAGAAGTATCGTTATAGCTTTAAGTCTAGTCAAAGGAGCAAATGTTTCTTCATAATCTATACATTTTTCTTGATTGAAACTTTTGGCCACTAATCTAACATTGTTTCAAACCACAATATCTTATTCATTTTGCTTATTCCTAGAGACCTATTTAGTACCGATTATAAGATGATTACTAGGTTTAAGAATAAGCATCCAAACTTTTTTTCTTTTAAATTGATTTAACTTTTGATGCATTACCGAGATCCATGAGTCATCTTTGAGAGTATCATCAATGTATTTAGACTCAATTTGAGATAAAAATGTAGCATTTATATAAATATTATTTTAATAAAAAATAAATTTGAATACTTTTTGATGTATCTGTAATAACTAGCTCATTAGGATATGCATCTAAATACTTCTATTCCTTGGGTAATATTTCTTTAGAAGTAGATGCATATAAGTTGTTTTGGGAAGGAGAGTTCTCATTTTAATTTAATTTATCAAATTCATAATCATCATTAAAATTATTTTTCTTAACTTCGAGAGATTCATTAAAAATAACATGAATAGATTCCTCAATAACTAAGGATCTCTTATTGAAAACTCGATAAGTTTTAGAGATAGAAGAATATCGAAGAAAAATACCTTCATCGAATTTTACATCAAATTTTTATAAGACATCCTTTTCATTTAAAATAAAACATTTGCATCAAAAAATTTTGAAATATGAAATGTTAGATCTTTTATTATTTTACAATTCATAGGGAGTTTTAGATAGCTGAGGTCTTATAAGTACCATGTTCATGACATAGCATGTCGTGTTAACCACTTCGGACCAAAAGTATTTAGGTAGATTATATTTATTAAACATGGTTCTTACCATCTTTTGTAAGCTCCTATTCTTACTCTCAACAACTCTATTTTGTTGTGGATTTCTTGGGGTAGAGAAATTATGGTCATACTCATTTAAATCATAAAATTCTTGAAAATTATGATTTTTAAATTCACTACTATGATTACTACGAATGAAAGAAATCATAAAACCTTTTTTATTTTAAACTTATTTATAAAATTTAATAAAAAATATTTAAAATAATCACTTTTATGTGTTAAGAAGTATATCCAAATATATCTATTATAATCATCAACAATCACAAAAGTGTATTTGCTACCTTCTAGGCTTATGATATCAATAGGTCCAAATAAATCAATGTGAATTACTTGTAATGGCCTAGAGGTACTTACTTGGTTTTTAGGTTTGAAGCTACTCTTTATTTATTTTTCTAATTGGCACACATCACAAATTTTATTTTTAACAAATTTAATTTTAGATATTTTTTTTACAAGTTCTTTAGTTCTAATTTATGAGATTAATTTTATACTAGTATGCCTAGTCTTCTATGCCAAAGTTATGTATCATCGTTCAAAACTAAAAAGTAAGTTTCATTACAAAATTTGTTAAGATCAATAATATAAATATTATCACTTCTTAAAGTAATCATAGATTTATTATTATTTGTTATTTATATGAGATTCAAATTTTACATTATATATTGACTAATGCTTATTAAGTTATACTTAAACCATCTACCAAAAGTATATCTTTAATCAAGAGATTTGATTTGTTACCAATATTTTCAATATCAATGAATTTTCCTTTATTATTGTTTTTGAAAGTAACATATCATTCGTCTCGGTTAATGAGCATTAAGAAGTGTGTTGGATCTCTGATTATGTGCCATGAGTATCATTATCAAGATACTATCTTTTGCTTCTAGCTCTTATTTGGAGATATACCTATAAGAAAGAGGAGTTTGTTTTAGTTGCCCATTTAATTTTGGGGCCTTCAGGTTAGATATACCTTTCTTAACTTTTGACATCAAATCATTTATAGTTCCTTTAGGAACTTAAACTAATTTATGAGCACGATACTTTTTAAGACAACATGTGTAAGCATAATGATCAAATTTTTCACACAAATTACATTTAAATTTATGAAGAACATGTAATGTGGGTCCTTTTACAAATTTTGTTGGCTTTTGATGAGTGTTACTACTCATGAAGCTAATTCTTTCTTTTCTTAATACACAATCTTGGTTAGTAAAAAATCATATTCTAATGTTTGTTGTAGTAACATATTTTTCTTTTCAAGTAAGATTAACTCTTCATATTTAGTGCAAGATGTTGGCATATAGTTGTCATACTTATTTTTCAATTCATCAAATTTATTAGTAAGAGAAACATGATACTTTTTTAGTAAATTATATTTTTTACTAATGGTTTTTAAGTTCATTGTATAAATCATGAAATGCATCAAGTAATTCATTATATGATAAAGCTATTTTGAGAGAGTCAAATACCTCATTATAGATGGCCATTAAGGCATAGTTTGTTATTTCTTCTTTATTGACTTGCTCTTCGACTTCTGATTCACTTGATTCATCTTACGCTGTCATGAGTGCTTTCTTCTTTTGGATTGATGACTTTTTTTTCGGTTGCAAGCACTTATTTTTGAAGTGCATGGATTTTTGCAATTATAGCATATGATTGTATTTTTCTTAGACTCACATTTATTTTTACCATCTCATTTTGCAGGATTTATCTTGTTTTTCCTTATGAACTTTTTGAATGTTCTTATAAGAAGTGTCATATCATCGTCATCATTATTTAAGCTTTCGCTCGAGTAGTTTTCTTTGGATTTAAGGGTAATATCCTTCCTTTTATGTGGAAGGATTTTCTCTTCTTCATTATGTGCTTCGTAGGTCATTTCATAAGTCATTAAAGATCTTATTAGTTCTTTAAGAAGAAAATTATTTAAGTCTTTAGCTTCATGGATTACTTTCAGATCTAACTCTTAGGAAGAGACCTTAAAATCTTACTAATAAATTCAAGATTAGTATAACTTTTACCAAGAGCTTTTAAACCAGTGACAACATCCATAAAACGTTACCAATGGATTCTCTTAATTTCATTTTAAATAATTTATAACTATAAATTAAAAGATTAATTTTATATTTTTTTACTCCATTTGTGCCTTCATGAGAAACTTCGAGTGACTACCAAATATCATGTGCGGTGTCATAAGTAGAAACTCAATTAAACTCATTTTTGTTTAAGGTACAAAATAAAGCATTAATAGGTTTAGCATTTTAATTTTTTTTTAAATCATTCCATTCCATTCTAACTCGGGAGTATCTAATTTACTACAATATGATCATATTAACCTTGATTATGATATTATTTTTTTTTCAGCCAACAATGATGTCATATAATCTTCAACTCAGCCCACTCAAATATGACAGCTCATCAGCATATTCCCTACACAAAGTTAAAGCTGTTTCAATGTGCGTTTCTTCATAACCAAGGAATGCATTAAAGGAGTTGGTTAGTAGCTGTGAACACTTAATTTCAAAATTCCCTATGCATGATGGTTTGTTTCATGCACTAGTACTTATTTTTGATGTTTGGGGCTTAGAAAGGACTTTAGAAACTGATGATATTTTAGTAGAAACTCTCTTAGAGTACTCCCATAAACTCTGTATCTCTTGGATGCGTCCTTGAGCGGTGAGTCTTTGTTTTCAGTTCTGTATCCTCGTTTATAATCCTTTGGGTGTTGAACTTTCTGTATTCCTCTATGATTTTAACTTGGTGGTGAGCTATTTTTCGATCGTATTTAAGTTTTATCGTGAGTTCGTACCATTTTCAATTCAAAGCTCTCATTCCAGCAAATACAACTATACTGTGACTTTTCTTCAAGAGTTCGTTCCTTGTCTATTGTGACTTTTCTATCCGAAAAACTTCTTCTAGCAAACAAAGCTATACTGTCGATTTTTCTTTCAAACTCCATTATGCTTTTTACCCTCCCTGGTATTAGTTTGGTATTAGAGCTAAAGGCTATATCATGGCAAGGCGGAATGGAAAAGATATAGTTGGTGAATGTAGTAACCATGAAGATGATACTGAGTCATTGAGGCTGCAACTATGAGATTGTTGCGTAGTCTACAAGAAAAAATGAAATAATTAACGAACTTCAAAGTAGACGCAACCAGCATGAAAATGAAATCCATGAATTTACTTCTGATGATGATACATCTCTTCATCCAATGCAGTTGAGAAGATTTTGTGCAAGGAATAGAGTTCAAGATAAGTGGCAGAATAAATACAATCCAAGATTGGATATTCCAGAGTTTGAAGGTAAAATCAATGTTGATGACTTTATCGATTGGCTTAATACAGTAGAAATAATTTTTGATTTTCATAAACCACCAGAACAAAAGAATGTTAAAATTGTGGCACTCAAACTCAAGCGGAATGCATTTTTTTTGTGGGAAAATTTAAAGAAACAAAGAGAACGTGAGGGGAAGAGTAAGATCGTGACATGGGAAAAAATGAAAAAGGAGCTGAAGAGAAAATATTTACCTGACAATTATCAGCAAGAGATCTTTCTCAAAATCCATGATTTTAAACAAAAAGATCTTAGTGTGGAAGAGTACATTGCATAATTCGATAATTTAATGTTAAAAGGAGAGCCTGTGGAACCAGAAGAGCAAACCATTGCAAGATTCTTAGGAGGTTTGAAGTATGAGATTGCTAAAGTTATTCAATTGCAGTCATATTGGTCTTTAAATGATGTGAGCAAGTTGGCATTAAAAGTTAAAAAGCAATAGAAGTTTGAAAAGAGTTTTCGGTACGGCTTAAAAGAAGGCTATACAAAAGGAGGAAGTTTCAAGCCTACTATCCAAAACAAGGTGATATCGAATGTGCAAGAAAAGGGTGAAGAATCTGTTGGTAGCAAAAAAACACCTAATTCTTCTACCTCAAGTGGCCGAAAATGCTTCAAATGTTATGATTTTTGGGCATATTACTTCAGATTGTCCAAATATAAGGATTGTAACTTTGGTTGAAGATCATAGTGATGGAGGAGAATTTGAAGATGACGATGAATCAAAATATGATGAAGATGAGGAAGAGGTTACTTATGCAGATCATGGTTTGTCGATTGTATTGCATCGTAACTTACAAGTGTCTTATGTGGCAGAGGATGAAAGTTGGGTTTGAAAAAATGTGTTTCACACTAAATGCACTTCTCTTGGCAAGGTGTGCTTGGTGATCATCGACAGCAACAGCTTTGAGAATGTGATATCTTTGAAGATGGTGCATAAGCTAAAGTTGGACACAATCTCTCATCCACATCCATACCAATTATGTTGGCTGCAAAAAGGAAATGACATCAAGGTAACTAAAAGATGTTTAGTTTCATTTTATATTGGCAAGTATTATAAAGACGAAATATGGTGTGATATTGCTCCTATGGATGCTTGTCATTTGCAGTTGGAAAAACCTTGGCATTATGATAGAAGGGTGTTGTATGATGGCTACAAACATACTTATTCTTTTAAGTTGAATGAAAAGAATATTATCTTAGCTCCATTACAACCTTCCGAAATCAGTACACCAAAGAAGAAAGTTAGCGCTTTTATGTCCTATGGTGAATGTAAATGTGAATTAGATAAGGGTGGTCATGTTATGGCTCTAGTAGTAGTAGAGGAAAATAAACAACACAAGGAGACCCCAGCAATCATGAAACAAATCCTAGAGGAGTTTGAAGATGTTATTCCAGAAGAGATTCTACATGGCCTTCCACCCTTGAGAGATATCCAACATCACATTGATCTTATTCTGGGGGTTATTTTACCTAATAAGGCAACATATAGAATGAGTCCAAAGGAGCATGAAGAACATCAAAGGCAAGTTGATGAATTGGTGAAAAATGGGTTAATTCGGGAGCATGAGTCCTTGTGAGGTTCCAACCTTGTTGGTGCCAAAGAAGGATGGTTCTTGGAGAATGTGTGTGGATAGTCGCACCATCAACAAAATCATAGTGGACTATCATTTTTCTATTCCAATGTTAGATGATTTACTTGATCAATTGTGTGGTGCTTATATTTTCTCCAAAATTGATTTAAGGAGTGGTAATCACCAAATAAGAATCAGGCTCGGAGATTAGTGGAAAAAAATATTTAAAACTAGTGAAGGCTTATATGAATGGTTAGTTATGCCATTTGAGCTATCTAATGCTCCTAGCACCTTCATGAGATTTATGAATCACATACTTAAGTCGAGTATTAGAATATTTGTTGTAGTTTACTTTGACGATATATTGGTGTACAACAAGAGCGAAGAGGAGTATATGAATCATCTGAAAAAGATTTTTCTTATTTTGAGGCAACAAAAGCTTTATGCATTAGCAAGTGTGATTTCTTTACTTCTAGTGTTGTGTTTTTGGGATATATTATTTCAAAAGATGGAATTATGATAGATCAAAGTAAGGTAGAAGCTATTCTGAATTGGCCAACACTTGCTTCATTGTATGATATGAGGAGTTTCTATGGCTTAACTTCGTTTTACAGAAGATTCATCAAGGGTTTCAGCTCTATTATCGCTCCAATCACCGAATATCTGAAATATGATCAATTCAAATGGACTAGTGAGGCTAATGATGCTTTTGAACTTTTAAAAATAAAGGTGACCAAAGCTTCTATTTTAGTTCTACCAAATTTTGATAATGTGTTTGAGGTTGAATGTGATGCATCTAATATGAGAATTAGTGTTGTTTTGAGTCAAGATGGAAAGCCTATTGCTTTTTTTTTAGTGAGAAGCTGAATGATACAAGAAGGAAATATTCTTCCTATAATAAGGAGTTTTATGCTATATATCAAGCTTTATCTCATTGGAGTCAGTACCTTCTTGCCAAGGAATTTGTGCTATATTTAGATCATGAAGCATTAAAGTTCATTAATCATCAGCACAAGCTAAACAAGAGACATGCAGCTTGGGTGGAGTTTTTACAATCTTATAACTTTACAATTAAGCACAAATTTAGTGTTCAAAATATAGTTGCTGACGTATTGAGTAGAAAACATTCTTTATTATCAGCAATGGAAGTCAAAGTGGTTGGATTTGAGACGTTCAAAGATCTATATGAGAATAATATAGATTTTGACTTAATATGGTAGAATTGTAAATCATGTTCCTTTTAATAATTTTTAATCTTTGATGGTTTTCTTTTTCGAGCTAATACCTTATGTGTTCCATCTTGTTCTTTGAGACAAGTAATTCTAGCTGAAGCTCATGGTGGTGTTTTGGGAGGACATTTCGGTAGGGACAAGAATCTAGCTCTTGTTCAATCAAATTTCTATTGACCTAAAATATTTAGAGATCTGGATAGATATGTGAAGCAATGCTGATTGTGTCATTTGGCAAAAATAAAAAGTCAAAATTCTAGTTTGTACACTCCATTGCCAGTGTCAAATGCTCCATGGGAGGATATGAGTCTTGATTTCATTTTGGGACTACCAAGAACTCAAAGGAACAAGGATTCTATCATAGTTGTTGTTGACAGATTTTCAAAAATGTCTCACTTTGTTCCATGCAATAAATCGAATGATGCATCTTATATTGCTGATTTATATTTTAAGAAGATTGTTAAATTGCATTGTATTCCAAGAACTATGGTGTCTAATTGAGATTCAAAATTTGTTAGTCATTTTTGGAGAACTCTTTGGAGGAAGATGGGTACTTCTTTGAATTTCAGCAACTCGCATCATCCACAAACGGATGGGCAAACTGAGGTAACGAATAGAAGCTTGAGAAATTTGTTTAGAAGCTATGTTGGCAAGAATATTAAGCAATGGGATGTCATTCTTCCACAAATTGAGTTTGCCTATAATCGTTCTATGCATTATAGTATTGGTAAGAGTCCTTTTGAGGTAGTTTATGGTGCTAATCCTGCTAGTTCGTTGGACTTAATCCCTCATTCTACAACAAAGCAATTTAGTGGAGATGCAGATGAAAGAGTTAAATAGATAAAGAAGCTGCATGAGGGTGTGAAAGCAACCATTGAGAAGTAAAATGAGAGGCATATGCAAGCTGCCAACAAACATAGAAAATATGTGGAGTTTAAAGCAGGTGATTTGGTCTGGTTTCATCTAAAGAAGGAGAGGTTTCCACCGGACAAATTTGGAAAACTGAAACCAAAGGCTGATGGTCCATTCAAGGTACTTAAGAGAATTGATAAAAATAATTATGAGATTGAGCTACCTAAAGATTACGGAGTATCCCCAACATTTATATAGAATCTTGTATTTTGATGATGAAACCAATTGATAAGTGTTTATGATTTGATCTGTGTTTTGAGTGATCCAGGATGCTTCGATTAGGATGAGATAATTAAAGCAGGAAGAATAATGTTGGGCCGGAGGAAAACATGTCAGAAGATTGGACGTCGGGCCGGAGGATCGGTAGACGTATCGACAAAAGGCTTCGAGCCATGGATTCGGGCATCGGGCCAAGAAGAGGGATATTGCACCAAGGATATCGAAGTTGCGGAGTCAATTGGCCGATTAGGCAATAGGCCGCAAGAGAGGACGATGCGCCGAAGAATCAGACGAAGCACTGAAGAATCAGACGAAGCGTCAAGGGATCAATGACATGCCGGGTAATATGATTAATGCTTAGTATTAATTGTCTAGATCGAAATGGGTTTTACATATGCAGGATTAACTATAATAGCAAGGCATGATGTAAAATGAAGTTCCGGAGTATAGAATGCAATTTCGTTGGGAGTTCGAGAGTTCGTCGGAAGTCTGGACGTTCGTCGAAAGTTTTGCCGAGAAGTCCTGGAGCTTGCCAGAGAAACTCGTCGGAACTTGCCAAGATGATCGTCGTGAAGTCCAGGAGCTTGCCGGGAGTCTGCTGGAACATTGCCGAGAGATCGTCGGAAGATCGCTGGAAGCTCACCGGAAGAAACCAAGACCTAGGGACTTGTTTAGCTTAAGAATGCCTTAAATTTCGTAGTTAGCACATTATTGAGATTGGATTTGGGTCAACCTAATTAGGGTCCAATCGGGCCCATGTAAGGACTGTGTTGGGCTCAATGAGAGGCCCAAATAGTGTCCCAAGAAGTGGCATCGTCGTGACACAGTTTTCGAGATTATGTCAGGCGGTGGTACCGCCCAGACACAACCTCCGAGAGGCTGCAGGCGGTGGCATCGCCAGTCTGGGTGGTGGTACCGCCCAGTGTCAGGTGATGGTACCACCAGACTGGGCAGTGGTACCGCCTAGTGCAGTGTCAGTGTCAGACTGACACTGGCGGTGGTACTGCCCAACGCAGGCGGTGGTACCGCTTGGACCCAAGAAACTCGAGATGAGATGTTTTTAGGCTCCAAGTTTGAATCAACTTGAAGCCTATAAATACCCCTCTCATCCCTGGTTAACACACACAAGACTTGAGAGTAAAAATAGAAAGAAACGCTGCTGCAATCTTGTGTGAACTCCTCTCAAAAGTTCTAAGTGTTAGAATAGTTTGAAAGAGGAGTAAGTGGGGGTGTAAGGGTTATCTCCTAAACCCGGTAAAAGGATAATTGAGTTGTAAAAGGTTGTTGGTCTTCGCCTATTGAAGGAAGACCGATAGTGGATACCGATGGCCTCGACGGAAGAGGAATCAACGAAGTGGATGTAGGTCACGATGACCGAACCACTCTAAAATCTAGTTTGCATTTCTTTGAGCAATTTACTTTAATTGCAAACCTCCTTACTTGCTCTTTACATCCACTACTCTCTTACATTTAAAGTTATTATCTTTACGAAACGATTTATCGTCGGAAACGGATTTAATCAAAACGAAGTTTTAAACCGACGTTATTTTACCGCTACACTAATTCACACCCCCTCTTAGTGCTGACTCTTTCCCTAACAATTGGTGGTATGAGAGACTCGTTATTTCTCACTTGGTTTAACACTCAAGAGAAATGGCTCTTTTCGGCTTTCGAGAGAGTCACTCTCTTATTCGTCCTCCCTTTTTCAATGAGACGAACTACACTTATTGAAAAACTCGAAGAAGAGTTTTCTTGCTTTCATTGAATCTCGATTTATGACACATAGTCGAATTTGATTTACAAATGTCTTCTCTTCCAATGAACCATTGGAATGATTTGGAGAAGAAGACTTTTTCTCTAAATGCAAAGGCTATGAATACCTTATTTTGTGCCTTAGACAAAAACGAATTTAATCGAATTTCTTTGTGTGAAATGGCTTTCAAAATTTAGTATACTCTCGAAATCACACATGAAGGCACTAGCAAAGTTAAAGATTTGAAAATCAACTTTTTGATGCATGATTTTGAACTATTTCAAATGAAACCAAGCGAAACCATTGTTGACATATACACCTGTTTTACGGATGTTGTCAATGGTTTAAAAGCTCTTGGTAAAAGTTTTTCGAATCTTGAACTTGTGAATAAAGTTTTACACTTACTCTCTAAAACTTGGGATTCAAAAGTAACGGCTATTCAAGAATAAAAAAACTTAAACTATTTCCCTCTCTAAGAACTTATAGGGTCTTTGATGACCTATGAAATGACGTACAATGCACGTGAAGAACTCAAGAACAACCTTCCAAAGAATAGGAAGGATTTGGCACTTAGAATACATGAAGACCACTCGAGCATAAGCTCAAGTGATGGTGAACTTGAACTACTCATGAAATTTAAAAAGTTCATTAAATAAAAATTAAAGAACAAATAGAATGTAACTACTTGCTATGAATGCAAGAAGAGGGAAGAACTTTGGAATGAATGGAGCTCCTCTGAAGATGAGGAGAAAATCAACAAAGGCGAGGTGGCAAACTACGCCTTAACGATATTTGAAGTAATCAAAATACCTTTAATTTATTTCAAAATTACAAGATGCTTTTTATGAGTTATTTTTAATTTAGAAAAAGTATTTTTTTAAAAAAATTCATGTTTAATAAATAAAAATATAAAAAATTAGGAATCATGCTTATCTAGTAATTTTAAAAATAATCATGAAAATTACATGTGTTATGATAAAGGAACAAAATGTTAGACATAAATCATGCTAAATGTTTTAATAATAATGTGCATCTTAATGATTTTCGTATTATTGAAAACACTTTATGAAATCATGCTTGATGAAATAATGTAATGATATGATCATGCTTAATAAATTTATCTTTTGAAATTATGCATGATGATTTAAAGTAATGATGATTTTTGGGTGATTTATGCCTTATTGATCTTCGTCGTAATAAATCTTGCACTTTCGGTTTTAAACATGATACATATTTTTATTTGGCATAAATGAAATAAAATCATATGAATTGAAACAACTAAAAAGAGGAAAATATTTTTCTTGAAAATTATTTTTCTCTATCTTAATTTTGATGAATCCATTTGTATCATTTTTTTGAATCTCTTGAACTATGAAAGTGATTTTGATGATTTGATGATTTAAATTTGAATAATTTTTTTTTTATCAAAATCATAATCTCAATTCTTTGATATTTACAAGTTAAGATTTATTATGAATCAAGATTTTTTTTAATCATTCTCCTACGATTCTACTTGGTATTTTTTTAAGAGGAGATTTTCTAAATGAATCATGATTTTTCAGAATTATAATTTTTATGATTCATAATGAATTGAGAGATATTATACATGAATCAAGATCATTTATGTGTTCTCTCATGACATCTTTTTGTTATAAGAATGTCTTCATCTATATCGTGATCTTGAATTCTCGATATTGATACTTGAAATTTTTTTATGAATCAAGATCTTGTTTTTTGAACTTCCATGTTTCTTTTTGTTATTTACTAAAAATGAGAATTGTCAAAGTGAATCATATCTATTGATATGCATGAATTGAAATCTTGTTCTCCTACTATTCTTTTTTCTATTCACCAAAAAGAAGACTTATTCTAATAAACCATGATATGCTACTTGACATCTTTTAAAGTTTATGACTTATATTTTAATTATGTTAAATTCCTTGTATTCATAAAGTATATCTCATCACCAAGTTCTTCTTGATATTCTTCATATGATGATATGAATGCATGCAATACTATGATTTTGACAATCATGAGTTGATTTTTTGATGATTGAAATAATGATTGGAATCATACATTTTATATTTTGAAAATATACATGATGATATGGTATTATGCATGCTATACTTCAACTTATGATAATGATGCATACAATGATGAAATATTCATGATGAAAAATGGTTTTGACATTCATGACTTGATTTTTCATTTTTGTTATTTATCCTTTGTCATGATTTGAAAATTATTGTAAAGGAAAAAAGAAAACGGTATTCTTCCCTTCTATTTGACAATGACAAAGGGGGAGCAAAACTTGCTAGAAAGCAAAATTGATAAGCTTGCACTTCTCAAAAAGAGAAGAAAGAATGATGCTATCTTGTGAATTTTGCTAAGTTACACATTTCAAGAAAATACAAAAATGGTGCTATCTTATACTTTTCAAAAACTTGCTAGTTTTAAATATCATAAAGAAAAGCAAGTATTCCAACTTGCACATCTTTAAATTTGCTAGCTTGCATGATGTAAAGCTTGCTATCTTGAAAATCACTAGCTTGCCTATCTTAAGAAGCAAAAATATAAACTTACAAAATTTACAATCATGTACATCTTTAAAATTAATGATGATTTGGTGATTATGCAGGTTGTAAAGTGATAGAAAATTGATAGCTTACACTTTCTAAAATAATGATAAATTTTGCTAGCTTGTATGTTGTAGAACATACTATCTTACTACCTTGCATATCAAAAACTTGATAGCTTGCATGTTCTAATATGTTGTAGCACTTGGTAAATTTTTGCTAGTTTGCATGATGATAAAAATGGAGATTATGTTTCTTATGCAATAAGTTGAACTTGTATTTTCAAACATTTGAAAGTTACACTTCTCTTTTTTGTTGATGACAAAGGGGGAGAAGTATGATCATGTTATAAATGATGATGTGTTGCAAATATTCATGATGAATATTTGCAAGGACTTGAATTCAGCTTGAATTTAGGTTCTATCAATATGGCATATTGATAGGGGGGAGTTTGTTTAAACTCCGGGAGTTAAGGTTAACTCCATCATCAATTGGTTATCATCATAAAAAATGGAGAGATTGTAGAATCTCATATTTTGATGATGAAACCAATTGATAAGTGTTTATGATTTAATCTATATTTTGAGTTAAGTAGGATGCTTCGATCAGGATGAAACAATTAAAGCAGGAAGAATCATGTTGGGCCGGAGGAAAACATATTAGAAGATTGGATGTCGGGCCGGAGGATCGGTCGACGTATCAACAGAAGGCTTCGGGCCATGGATTCGGGCATCGGGCCAAGAAAAGCGGATATTGTGCCAAGGATATCGGAGTTGTGGAGTCAACTGGCCGATTGGGCAATAGGCCGTAAAAGAGGATGATGCACCGAAGAATCGGACGAAGCGTCGAGGGACCAATGACATGCCGGACAACATGATTAATGCTTAGTATTAATTGTCTAGATCGAAGTGTGTTTTACATATGCAGGATTAACTACGATAGCAAGGCATGAAACAAAATGAAGTCCCGGAGTCAAGGACGCGATTTCATTTGGAGTTCAAGAGTTTGTCGGAAGTCCGGACATTCGTCGGAAGTTCTATCGAGAAGTCTCGGAGCTTGCTAGAGATGCTTGTCGAAACTCGCCAAGATGATCATCGTGAAGTCCAGGAGCTTGCCAGGAGTCTGCTAGAACATTGCCGAGAGATCATCGGAAGTTCGCCGGAAGATCGCTGGAAGCTTGCCGGAAGAAACCAAGACCTAGGGACTTGTTTAGCTTAAGTATGCCTTAGATTTCATAGTTAGCACGTAATTGGGATTGGATTTAGGCCAACCCAATTAGGGGCCAGTTTGGCCCATGTAAGGACTATGTTGGGCCCAATGAGAGGCCCAAACAGTGTCCTAAGAAGTGGCACCGTCATGGCACATTCTCCGAGACTATGTCAGGCGGTGGTACCATCGGTCTAGGTCGGGCCCAAACAGCGTCCCAAGAAGTGGCACCGTCATGGCATAGTCTTCGAGACTATGTCAGGCGATGGTACCGTCGATCTGGGCGGTGGTACCGCCCAGACACAGCCTCCGAGAGGTTGCAGGCGGTGGTACCTCCAGTCTGGGTGGTGGTACCGCCCAGTGTCAGGTGGTGGTACCGCTAGATTGGGCAGTGGTACCACCCAGTGTAGTGTCAGTGTCAAACTGACATTGGTAGTGGTACCGCCCAACGCAGGCGGTGGTACCGCTCGGACCCAAGAAACCCGGGATGAGATATTTTTAGACTTCAAGTTTGAATCAACTTGAAGCTTATTAATACCCCTCTCATCCCTGGTTAACACACACAAGACTTGAGAGTAAAAATAGAAAGAAATGCTGCTGCAATCTTGTGTGAACTCCTCTCAAAAGTTTTAAGTGTTAGAATAGTTTGAGAGAGGAGTAAGTGGGGGTGTAAGGGTTATCTTCTAAACCCGATAAAAGGAGAATCGAGTTGTAAAAGGTGGTTGGTATTTGCCTATTGAAGGAAGACCGATAGTGGATGCTGGTGGCCTCGACGGAAGAGGAATCGGCGAAGTGGATGTAGGTCACGATGATCGAACCACTATAAAATCTGGTTTGCATTTCTTTGAGCAATTTACTTTAACTGCAAACCTCCTTACTTGCTCTTTACATCCACTACTCTCTTACGTATGCTTTCAAAGTTATTATCTTTACGAAATGGTTTTTCGTCGGAAACGGATTTAATCGAAACAAAGTTTTAAACCGACGTTATTTTACCGCTGCACTAATTCACCCCCCCTCTTAGTGTCGACCCCATTCCTAATAATTTAATGTAGCTGATTTAAGTCCTTTTTATAATTATATTCATGAATCAAACAAGGACTTGAGGACAAGTCTTTTTCAACCGGGGGAGATTGACACGGGAGTGTCTAATTTACTACAATCTGATCATATGAACCTTAATTATGATATGGTATTTTTTCAACCGACAATGATGTTACATAATCTTCAACTCAGCCCCCTCAAATATGACAACTCATCAGCATATTCCCTACACAAAGTTAAAGCCGTTTCAAGGTGCTTTTCTTCATGACCAAAGAATGCATTAAAGGAGTTGGTTAGCAGCTGTGAACACTTAATTTCGAAATTCCCTATGCATAAAGGGTTGTTTCATCTACTAGTACTTATTTTGGTGTTTAGGGCTTATAAAGGACTTTAGAAACTGATGATATTTTAGTAGAAACTCTCTTGGAGTACTCTTATAAACTCTATATCTCTTGGATGTGTCCTTGAGTGGTGAGTCTTTGTTTTCAGTTCTGTATCCTCGTTTATAATCCTTTGGGTGGTGAACTTTCTATATCCCTCTGTGATTTTAACTTGGTGGTGAGCTATTTAAGTTTTATCGTGAGTTCGTACCTTTTTCAATTCAAAGCTCTCATTCCAGCAAATGCAACTGTATTGCGACTTTTCTTCGAGAGTTCATTCCTTATCTACTGTGACTTTTCTATCCAAAATACTTCTTCCAACAAACACAGTTATACTATCGAATTTTCTTTTAAACTCCATTATGCTTTTTACCCTCCCTGGTATCACATTCATCAATCGATTTAAAAGATTTTTGAAATCCAAATATGTATTCATATTCATATTTTCCAATAGGTGTCGTCCGTCCCATTGAACATATGAGGACAAGTGATAGAGTGACTCTCTTAATTGCATGAAAAAGATATTAGATCTCTTATCAATTGTTAGAATCGTAATGGAACTGGGTGGGTGGGGTGAATTAGTGCTAAAGAAAATCTTAATCGATTTAAAAGTTCGATCGATAAATTCGTATCAGAAACACGATTAACAAAAAAGTAAGGGTTGCAAGTAAAGTAAATGAGTAAGCAATAACAAATCAAAAATAAGAGAAGCAATACAAACTGATTTATAGTGGTTCATTCTTCCCGACCTACGTTCATTCTCGATTCCTCTTCTGTCGAGGCCATCGACTTTCACTATCGATCTTCTTTCTAACGAAAAAAGATCAACTACCCATGTTACAACTTTTCTCCTTTTAATAGGCTTAGGAGTGAGCCTTTGCATTCACTCTTTTATAAGATCTCTCATCTCCTACAACTTAGAATCACCTCTAAACTCAAGAATGAAGAAGAAACTTAAACAATGCTTAAAGAGAGAGTTATAACCCTTCACAAACTCAGAATTTGATACTTTATCAACCAAGCCTCAATGAGGTATTTATAGACCCCAAGAAGCTTCAAAATGGAGCTAAACATTTTAAATGTCTGAAAATTTTGGTGTATAAGCGATATTATTTTGATAATGAAGTCAATTGGTAAATTATTTGATCCAATTTATATGTTAAGAAAAGTGTCCAGGATTAACTACGATAACGATTAAGGCATAAAACAAAACGAAGTGCCGGAGTCAAGATCGAGATTTCGTTGGGAGTTCGAAGGTTTGTTGGAAGTCTGGAGGTTCGTCGGAAGTCCGAAGTTTCATCGAAAATTCTATTGGAATTGATCGAGAAGAAGCTCATCTGAACTCGTCAAGAAGATCATCGTGAAGTCCAGGAGCTTGCCGGGAGTCCGCTAGGTGATTGCCAAGAGATCGATGGAAGTCCATCGGAAGATCACTGGAAGCTCGCCAGAAGAAACCTAAACTTATCGGGCTTGTTTTGTTTAGTGTATGCCTTAAAAATCAAAGTTAGTACATGATTAGGGTTAGGTTTGGGAGGTAATCTCATTAACCTTGTTAAGGGCCAACTGGGCTCGTAATTGGATTGGTTTAGGCTGGATTCAAAGCCCAAACAGGTTGCTGAACCTTGTTAGGCGGTGGAACCGCTTGAGGCTCAGCCTTCCAAGTGGTCTAGGCGGTGGTACCGCCTAGACTAGGCGGTGGTACCACCGACAATTATTACTGCATGGCAATGGTACTGCTAGAGCCCAGTATCCGAGGCTCTGTCAGGTTATAGTACCACCAGAGTAGGCGATGGTACCACCTAGTGTTAGTGTTGTAGGAGGTGGTACCGCCCAACACAGGTGGTGGTACCACTAGTACCCTGGAAACCCAAGATAAGACACTTTTTGGCTCCAATTTTAAAGTCATTGGGGCTATAAATACCTCATCCTTTTCTTTTTCTGCATGAAAGGATAACAAAGTACAATCATAGTGTAAAAAATCTTGAAGTGTTGGGGTGTAAAAGTGTTGTAAAAGTGCAAAGAGTCATCCTCCCTCTTTTTAGTTTTGCAATCATCCAAGAAGAGGTGTGAGGCTTGTAAGGGTTATCTCCTAAACCCGTGAAAAGAAGAAAGCATTGTAAATAGGTGGTTGGTCTTCGCCTATTGAAAGAAGACCATTAGTGGATGCTGGTGACCTCAACGGAGGAGGAATCAGAAGTGGATGCAGGTCACAACGACCGAACCACTATAAATTCTGGTGTGTTCTTTCCTTACTGCTTATTTTCTTATTTGTGCTGAACTCTATTTTACTTCATTACAAATTGTACAATCACCTATTCTCTACTCACTTACAGGAGCCAAACGACTTTTCAAAACAATTCTCGTCAAACTAAAGTTTTTTTTTTTACGAAGTTTTCAAAATTACTTAAATTGGTCGTTTTTAATCCGTTGCACTAATTCACCCTCACACCTCCCCTCCCTCTTAGTGCTTTTCTTGATCCTAACAGGTACTACCGTCATAACTTTTAACACCATAATTTTAAACTTTCAGGCTGTGCTACCATAGTAATTTATCAGTTAACTTAGGCGGTACCATCGACCAAGCTAACTCAAAGCCATTGTTTTGGCCTTCTAATAAGCTCAATTCCACCTGGGTCTAAGCCCATTGGCTTTCTCGATAAGTTGGCATAATTTGAACCCAATACTAACTCAATTTGACCCAAAAAATTCTCAAATAATATTTTAACAATCCAACCACATATCCGACATAATTATGAAGCTTTCAGCACATTATACGCCATTCCAGTATGTCATCCGATCTTTCAATACTTCGTTCCAACCTTCGGCACATCGACTTTCCCATGACATCCGATCTTTTGGCACAATACTTGATCGTTCTGGCATGATACCCGAACTTATAGCATGAAGTACAATCTTCACCTCATCGACTAATCTTCCGACTCAACGTCCAATTTTTGATAGAATACTTTTCTCGACATAATGTTTGATTCTCCTACTTCGATAGTTTGCCCTTGATAGTTCGAGTCTTTATCAATGTATTTCTTACATCACTTATCTTAAAAGCATATTAGTCCATAAACTTATCAATTAATTTCATCATCAAAATTCATGATTCAATAGATAGAACTAGATACAGGATATTATAGATTGATCCATAATATTATAATAATATATTCATCCTATTGATTAATTCACATGATATAACATACTTGCTTTAGTTATTTTTGGCAAGGTTATTTCAAGATTATAATAAATAAAGAGTGCATTTTAGAAATATGAAACTTGAAAAAACTTGAGAAGTTTTTTTCCCAATAAATTCGCCCTTAGGTTTTTAATGAGCAAAATTAGAGTATATATTGGATATATACCAGATATTTTTTACATTAATATTAAGGTATAAATATAGTACAAAATAAGAATTAGATGGATAGTATGATAACCACATTGACTATTACAACCACATTGACTTTTACATAACTTGTCATAAAAAAATATTAATGACTCGTCGATGATGGAGAATCCTAATATCCTAATACTATAAGTTCAATCATATAATAATAAGTTTAATTCATTGTAAAATAGTAGTCATACAAATTATTATATGCATACTATATTTTGGAAAGTATGTTTTGAATGATATATTCATCATTAGCTAAGCGCGAACTAAATATGAATATATATATATATATATATATATATATATATATATTTGTAAGCATAAAAATCTATGAAGTACGATGAAAAATGTATTGTATGATGATTATGTATAATGTAAGAGTGCACATATTTTGTATGACATATAGTATGAGAGTGCACGAATATGTTATGACGTGCAATGCATATATATGCTATGACATGCGGTGTGAAAGTGCAGGGATATGTATATACTATGACTTATAGTGTGTGAGTATACTTATGTATTATGACGTATGGTGTGGGATTAAACGTATATATTATGACATACAATGTGAGAGTACACATATATATATATTATGACGTGTAGTATAAGAGTGCACGATATAGGAGTGCATATATATATTATGACATACGGTGTGAGAGTGCATATATATATTACAATGACATGAGGTATGAGAGTATACATATATATTATGATGTACGATGTAAGAGTACATGTATATATTATAATATGTAGTGTGAGAGTGTACGTATATATTACGATAATGTGCAATGTGAGAGTGCACATATATATTATGATATCAGGTATAAAACTATACGAATTTGCTATATTTCCTATATGTGTATATAAACATTTTGAATTATTTCGATGTAGAGTATTGCCTCTTTATTTTGCATATACTGTGTTGTAGGGTTATACTTGCTAAAGAAGTCATAAGATAAGATATTTATCATTAAATATCTTATGCTAGTAATTTTAAAATGTTGTATTCATGATATGACACATTCTCACCTGAATAAAACTATAAAAGTTTATATTTACCGAGTGATTATTTACTATAAACCATATTTTGTATGTAAGGATATGAGTATACTACCAAAGTGATGGGATAGGGAAGTGAGTATGGATGATGACTTATAGATATTTTATGTATATAAATTTTAGACATATTATGTTTGAGTTTTTTTTTATTAGATATTATAATTATGTACATGTGTAAAAAATACTATGTATTTGGGAAACCTTGTTAGTTTGTTTCATAAGTTAGCATATTTTAATTTTAAGATTGTCTACTTTCCGTTACACTTTTATTACTAGTAGTAATAAAAATTTAAAATATAACATCCTATTTTAATCATATAGGGTATAGATAGAGCTAGAAGCTGGATATTATAGATTGATATAGATTGATCCATAATATACTGATTATAGATTCATTCTATCAATTGATTCACAAAGTATAACGTACTTACTCTAGTTATCTTGTTACAAGGATATTTCAAGATTATAGTAAATAAAGAGTTTTTTGTTTTCTTCCCGATAAATTTGTCATTAATTTTTTAATGAGCAAAATTAGACTTATATTCAAATTTGATGGATTTCATCCAACAAAATTTGAGTATATATTGAATGTATACCAGATATTTTTACATCCATATTATGGAATAAACATAGTACAAAAATAAGAACCACATTGACTATTGCATAACTTGTCTGAAAAATACTTATTAATAACTCATCGGTTACAGAGAATCCTGATACTCTAATTTTCAGAATGAGCTGGCCATGTTTCTACAGCCCAAACAAAGCCCACGAACTCAGATCTATCTCGTATGGCTCTCCTCCTCCAAGCCGCGGCCCACCCTGCCCGGTCCTCTCCTTCCTCACCTAGAATCCTAACCCTTCTCTCCGCGGAGATCTACCGGTCGCCGACGCCATCTCTCATCGTCTCCGATCCGACTCCTCCGCCTTCCCACCTGCCGCTTCCAGGCCGTCTTCCTCCGCCCCGTCCCGCACCGGACCCGTCTGAGGAATGGTGGTAGTTCAGGTCGTCGTCGTCCCCTCCGTCTCCGCCACAGCGGCCGCCGCCCTCCATCGGCCCCGCGAAGTCAGCGTATAGTCCACCGGCCCAGTCGCCATCGTTATCCACGTCGGCGACCACCCTCTCGCTCTCCTCAGAGCTCACGGCCTCCCCGGCCCACGCGAGGAAGCACTTCAGCGAAGGCTTCGCGGAATTTGGCGGCCTTGAGAATGCGAAGAGAGGAAGACTCAGACGGTCGAGATTAAGAGAGAAAATGAGATGGACGGTTACGAGGCTGCGTATGCAGGGAAAGTCATGATAGTATGGCCAGAACGAATCTCAAAGCTCAGCCCATTACCCGAGACAGGTCTCCGTTCGCGTAAGATATCTTTAACATGACGGAAACGGAATCTTGAAACGGGAAAGAGGAAAGCGCAACTTTAGAGGAGAGAAAGCAAAGGAAGGAAAAGGTGATTCCTATTCCCCCTAACAAGAAGCACAAGCAGTGGCATAAATGTGATTCCCGGTTCCTCCGTTCTCCCTCCCCAACCCTACCGTCCACACCCTCATTAAATAATAAATAGATATAAAATAAAAAAAATCCCCCTCTCCTCTCTCTCTCTCTACTCGGTCTCGCTGTCTTCTTTCTGTCCGTAGTACGTCTTCCTTACCCGAGGAGGAGCGACTGCAAGAGGGCGAGACCACACCACCATCTCTCTCCCCAACCAGAAAAAAGGGGGAAACCGCACTCACTCGTTCCTTCTCTCGCTCTCTCTCTGAGAGGATGAGGAGGGGCACCCTCCGTTGATGGCCTCGGCGGTGTCGTCGTCGGCGCAGGGCGTGGTGGCCTCGGAGCCGCCGCCCATGGAGGTGCCGCCGTGGCTAAAGTCGTTGCCATTGGCGCCGGAGTTCCACCCGACGCTGCAGGAGTTCCAGGACCCCATCGCCTACATCCTAAAGATCGAGAAGGAGGCGGCCGACTACGGCATCTGCAAGATTGTTCCCCCCCTCCCCTCCGCCCCCAAGAAGACCGCCGTCGCAAACTTCAACCGCTCCTTCGCCGCCCGCGACCCCGGCGGCGGGAAGCCCCCCACATTCACCACCAGGCAGCAACAGATCGGCTTCTGCCCCCGCCGCCCCCGACCCGTCCAGAAGCCCGTCTGGCAGAGCGGCGAGCGCTACACCCTTCAGCAGTTCGAGGCGAAGGCCCGCCAGTTCGAGCGCTCCTACCTTCGCCGGACCGCCGGAGGTGGCGGGCGCAAGGCCGCCACTGCTCCTGCCCTTTCTCCACTCGAGATGGAGACCCTCTTCTGGCGGGCTTCCGCCGACAAGCCCTTCTCTGTCGAGTACGCCAACGACATGCCTGGATCGGGGTTTGCGCCGCTGGCCGCCGCCGCGGGCCGACGCTGTCGCGAGGAGGTGCCGGCCAATCTCGGGGAGTCCGCGTGGAACATGCGGGGCGTGTCGCGGGCCAAGGGCTCGTTGCTCCGGTTCATGAAGGAGGAGATCCCCGGGGTTACGTCCCCCATGGTGTACGTCGCTATGTTGTTCAGCTGGTTCGCGTGGCATGTCGAAGACCACGAGCTACACAGCTTGAATTACCTGCATATGGGAGCGGGGAAGACGTGGTACGGGGTTCCGAGGGATGCGGGACTTGCGTTCGAGGAGGTGGTCGGGGTGCACGGCTATGGCGGGGATGGGAATCCTCTCAGTAAGTCTGGTTGCCTCAACACGCTTGTTTACGCTGCGTTCATTATTTCTATCTTCTAGTTCTGCTTCCTCGTCCTATAATGCGTTTCTTGATGATCATCACTAAACGTAAGTAGAGCTGCAATGCTGCTGTTGCTGGATACTTACGAATTAGAAGCAGAAAAAAGAAATGTGGCTGAGTTAGATGCATTGTGCCTTAGCTTGATATGACTTTGAAGAAACATTAACTGATAATCCAAAAGCAAGAACTGTTAAAGTCATATGACGGGAAGCCTATGAGATAACCAACTTATGGATAGGAAGGCTTTATGGTATAGAAATTAAAGGTCCATGACCAAGTTTACATCATATGCTTTAAATTAAAGCTGTTTCAAGTCTGAGCCATATTGAGCTGCTGGTTGGGGGGTTACATTGATATGTGCTCATGTGCAGCATGCATTTAACAGGGTTGCATTATCATGTGCAGACTGCAGAATGTGGATGGCATGAGATGGGGCCTTGAGATGGTTTTTTGACCAAGGACATTATGTTTTTTGCGTTATTCTTTTTATCTACTCAATAGACCTTATTATGTGTATGTGATTAGGTAAATCATCTGCTAATATTAGTGAGATCATGTCAGTGACTTTTGCAATCCTTGGTGAGAAAACCACTGTTATGTCTCCTGAAGTCTTTGTTGGAGCAGGAATCCCATGCTGCAGGTGAATTCTGCCAGATGATGATTTTGGAATATTCACTAGCTTTTTCTTTTTATGCTTTATAACTATTTTTTATGTAATTTTTTGTTTTCTTAAAGCAGGTTGGTTCAAAATGCTGGAGATTTTGTTGTCACTTTTCCTGGGTCTTATCATTTGGGATTCAGTCATGGTAGGTCTTTTTTTCCATGGCTTTTTCTTTTGTGAGGAATAATAATATAACATATTATTCTTTTCTGTTAGCTAACATATGTAGGAAGTTGGAATTTGGTTGCGAAAGTTGAGATGGACAGTCCTAAACTAGAAATTTGAGGAGCTAGATTTACATTAGAGTTAATGTAATAAAAACTAAATTGACAGTGGTTCAAACTTTTAGTTTGAAGCTCAACCAAAATGTGAACCAACGTTGTTAGAGAGCATGGGATAAGAAGCTTGCTTTATTATATCTGAAACTGATTTTCTAACAAGAAACTGATCTTGATCATGAAGTTAATGTAATAAACTGAAGCAGGCACAACTATGGTAAATTACAACTTCCCTTGATTTATATCTGGATTTGTATTCTTCTTCTTCTTCTTCTTCTTCTTCTTCTAGAAAAAGGCATCTTCTTTCAGAAGAGATTTGGATTTCTTTTTCTTTGCTTTTCTTTTTCCCTTTCAATGAGGATACATGATGAGCAGTTTGGGTCCAGTGGAGGAAAAAGGTCTATTGCAGTTATAAGGAAAACTTTGGTGGGAGTCCAACAAAATCCATAGAACCTGAAATCATGTAAATTCTGCAAAAATAGATGTTTCCAATTTCAGTATCAAATAGACATTTTATTGAACTATGTTCCATGTACATTTTATGAGAAGCCTAACTTAAATTAGTTCCTTTTTCTTTTTGCTTAGTTTGCAAGCTTAAAAAATTTCAAGCCTCTAAATGCTGTCTTCTCTTCTTTAGATTATATAATCGTTTGTTCCTAGAGAAAATGGTGATTGAAATTTGAAAATACTTTGGATGAAGGGATGTTTATTGAAGTCCAGCAAAAGAATGATAATTGCTAATTTACAAAATTATAAAGCTTTTATATAAATTCACAAAAAAAAACTTTTTTAGCATTCTTTATGCCACAAGTGACTCCTGTTACAGTTGATCAGCAGATTTTATTCAAATGGGAAGGAAGATAGAAACAGTTAAAAGGAAAACTGACAATGGTAGATGATATGTGTATTTATACTTGGATTTGAAATTCTTTTCTTGTACTAATACAGTTGCCAAAATGTGATTAAAACTTATTTTATTAGTTGATTGACTTTGGATATTCAACATGATGTTGATAAGCAAAAGAACTTATTTGGTTTTTAGCGTAATGATTGAACATAGTAAGCATATGAAGTGATAATCTTTTAGTCAATAAGTGATCTTTTACCAACTTGTTCCATCACCTTCACCTTGCTAATGATGCTAGCCTTTATATACTCACTGAGATGTTTCGCCTCTAAAAATAAGATCCAATAACTCATTTAACTCACATTGTTATGAATGTTTTTGATAGTATGATTTATTAGATCTCATATGAAGAGTTTATTATTTGCATTTACCAGAACCAGTTCATTTTTCTATTATAGGATTTAATTGTGGGGAGGCAGCAAATATTGCTACTCCTGAATGGTTGAAATTTGCCAAAGAGGCTGCAGTGCGAAGGGCTTCAATAGACTGTCCTCCTCTGGTGTCTCATTTTCAGTTGCTATATGCCCTTGCATTGTCATTGTGCACAAGGTTTGCTCTGGCTGCTTGATTATATTTATGATGGCTTTTTATATGAGTTTGTTCGACTATCACTTTGTATGCTATTCTTTTCTTTCTGTTTCTATTTCTTGTTACCATTTACCCTTTTTTTGTATATGCTTTTCTTTGTCATTAATTGTTGGTTGTAGAAGTAAGAAGGAACAGAGGGACTGGACGAACATCAATACACTTCTAGACGAAGATCACTTGTTGCACTAGAGAAAATATGCATCCATGTTACTGCTGTGGATTGGCTGGTGGAGAACTGAATATTACTATAAAGTGTGAACTGTGAAGTATAGTGTGATTCTTATTTTGTGCTGTTTTCCTTTAAGATCTTTCTCCTGACATCCTTCATGTTCAACTTTAAATCATCCATCGGCAATTTATCTGCCTAACTTGGTGCTAAGAGGATGATGACTATCCTATCTATGTTATATTCAGAGGGACTGGACAAACATCAATACACTTCTAGACAAAGATCACTTGTTGCACTAGAGAAAATATGCATCCATGTCACTACTATAGATTGGCTGGTGGAGAACTGAATATTACTAGAAAGTGCGAACTGTGAAGTACAGTGTAATTCTTATTTTGTGCTTGTTTCCTTTAAGATCTTTCTTCTGACATCGTTCATGTTCAACTTTAAATCATCCATCCGCAATTTATCTGCCTAACTTGGTGCTAAGAGGATGATGACTATCCTATCTATGTTATATTCAGCTAAAGTGCTAATCTAATCTGAACAATGATTAATTGATCAGTTCCTGGTTTTAGTGTTTTTTTTTGACATACATCACATATTCCTGTTTCTCAGGATCTAAAATAATTGCTGATTATGTAAATACGTTGGCTTGTTGATTGGAGAATTACTTTCTAAAAGACCACATAAATTCTATTATTTAAAAATAAGACAAACAAGAAGGATGCCAGAAAATATAAAGCACAGTAATACTGTTGAACTTTAATCATCAATCACTGTTCTGAAAAGCAGTCATCGATCTGTACAATCTACATCCATTAGAATTTTTTGTGAATTGAATGATTGTTATTTATGGGGGAACTTATATATGCAGATCTTGAAACTGCATTATTATCTTATTTTAAAATCATTTTCACAAGATCAAGTGATTTTCTACTGAACCAGTTAGTTGTTTCGACAAAATGGACTTTTGAGGATGAAAAGGGGCTTGATATTTAAAGAATTATGCTTAAAAATATTTCTTGTTGTTGATTCTGAATTTTCACAATATTTAAATCATTGATGACAAACAAGAGTTCAGTACAATTTTCTCATTTATTCACCTTTTATCTCATATTTGTTCTAGTTCATTGACTATTAACTATTTTATGTTCTTTCTTGGTGATGTTGGAACTTGGAAGCCTGTTTAGCTTCCTGATTTAGTAACTTTATATATTTGTCGAATTTAATTCGGCTCATTTGTTTTCACATGTGTGAGAAAGTGTGCTGATCTTCTTGCTTGACATGTTATTACTCTCTCCAAGTCTTATGTATTTCTTCTACATTCTACTTTTTCCATGAATGGATGTATAATTTACAAGTTTTGCTCTGGTCATGAAATGCCATGCTTGTTGGTTTTGTTTCAGTTTGATAAATGCAATGTCCTGCATGTAGTTTCCTTGTGATGCCTTTTTATGAATGTCAGGGATATCCTTGTTTTTGTCAAGACAGTCCAAGGATGTTAAGTTTATTTATAATGAGCTACACTAACCTTGCAGAATGGATATTGTTTTTCCCTTTACAGGATGCCCATGTGTGAAGGAAGTGAGCCACGAAGTTCTAGACTAAAAGATAAGATAAAAGGAGAAGGGGAAGAGATGGTAAAAAATGCATTTGTTCAGAGTGTGATTCAAAATAATCACCTACTCAGTGTGTTGCTTGATTCGGGAAATTCCTGTGTAGTTCTTCCTCAAAATGCACCTGAAAGTCCTTTATGTTCAACTTCACTTGTCAGATCTCAAGTCAAGGTCAAGCCAAGAAAATCACTTGGCATATGCAGTCATCAGGAAGCGTTGGAAGCATCACAACTTTTACATTCCTCTGATGATGATTCAGGCTGGAATGCGAGGATTAGAGACTTTAATGGGTTGTTTTCATTTAAAGGAAATTTTACATCAACAGGAAATGATAAAACAGTTTCATTAGGCACAGACAACAAATTTGTTAATGCTGATCACTACTCTACCTCGTCTGATTCACAAAATTTGGAAGGTGAAAAAGAGGGGACAACAATATGTGATGGATTGCTAGAGCAAGGACTATTGTCATGTGTTACATGTGGAATTTTGAGCTTTGCATGTGTGGCTGTTGTACAACCAAGAGAGACAACAGCCAAATACTTCATGTCTGCAGATTGTAGTTTTCTTGATGATCATGTTTTTGGTTCAGGAGAAGCTAGTGGCATCAGCAGAGATACAAATCAGAGGACCAACAACAACAGCCTGGTTGCTGACATTGGTACACAATAGCCTTAAGTTTATGTTGTCATTTTTTTAATCATTCATCATCAAAAGCTTTCTGATTGACTTGTAAGTCTTAACCTCATATTTCAGATAATGTATCCGTATGTGGATATCATCCATATTTGGTTAACCATATACATGGAATCTTTTCTATTTTTCTTGTCAAGCATGAATAGCATTCAAGAATAACAATAACAACAATAAAATCGTAAGTCTCAACTATTTGAGGTCGGCTATATGGATCTCTTGCCACTATTGAGATCCGTAAAAAGTTATATGCTTAGTTAAATTTAGAATATTTAAATATTTATTAAATTGTGCATGCCTTTTGGACATTAAAACTTGTATTGCTTGTGGCATATGAGCATACATTATTAATGGTTCTAGAAATTGTTTAGAACTACTTGCAACATTCTTAATCTGACATAGAGTATATTTTTGATCAATGGTGATGAACTTTTCACTATAACCCGAGGTTCCTACAAATAAGAGGCCTAATCACAGCCAGCTACTAATATTATAATATTAGCGCTGAATACCTATCCAAGAAAGTCTAGGTGAGAGTGTATTGACATGAAACATGGAAGCCTCATTGTTTATCTTGGAAATTTACTTTATTGGTAATGTGTAACCTTATGCTAACATGTAGCATCTTTCAAGAAACTTTCCAGCCCTTGAGAGTTTAGACAAAGAGGAGAATTTACATTATTGTGGAGCTATTTAGAAGCAGCTATAGGTCACAGAATGAAGTGATGCACACTGGTTATTTTTCCATTCGTACAAGGTTCTACCTATAGGATACATCATGTATCCTAGCTTTTCTAAGACTTTTATACCTGATGCTTTTAAGCTTTTAGTTACCTTGAAACTTTTGAACCTTAAATTTATAAATTCAAGAAATGTTTGTTCATATATGAAGGAACTAATGAATGACAAGGTCAGAAAATTATGGTACATGCGTAAAAAATTGGTCTACAAGTCAATTTGGCCTACTTGTTCACAGGCTTTTACATATGATGACTTCTCTTTTCGTGTCCCTGTCTTTGTTCAATATTTAACCTTCTTAATACTGAACTCTTTGATAAAAATGGAAGCCAATTTATCAGGTGCAGTCCACTACTAATAAGTAGTTTATAATGGCTGTTTTTTTTGTTTTGTGAATGTTGTTGGAGAATGATGTGTGGAAAATCTATGATAAGTTTATTAGTCAAAGAGAAATAGAACAACTTTGAAAATATATGTCCCTTTGGGATAAAACTATAATATTGAACCTTTAGTTAAATCTGACTAGCAAGTCCGAAGAAATTGTTATTGATGTCTCTGGTAAAATCAGGTTGTATTTTTCTTTTTTGTCTCTGGATTTTGATCTGATTTATTTCTTCATTTTATTTTTATTTTTGGTTGAAAATTGCTAATAATTTCTTTCGGTACAATTATTCTATTTTTCCTATATTAGCTACATGTTTTATTCAGTAACAGATATTGAGGATAAATGGATGATAACATAGTTTATTGTACTGCATATCCAGTTCAGGTTTCAGACCAGAGTGTTGAAATGATTTCTGATGTTACATGTCCAAGTGGTGCTTCTGCACTTGATCTTTTGGCTTCTATTTATGAGGATTCTTCAGATGTTGAGGATGAAGATGTTCCACATGAGAAGTCTAGATGCTCTGATAAAAACGATCCGGAAAAAGACTCATCATCATGTAATGCCAATCAACCCTTTGTAACTGCAGTAGAACCCCAAATCATTTATTCAAGGGAGGTTGAACATGACAAAACATACTGGCATTTGGCTGATGCAGACAACCAAACTGATATGTCTATTCAAAGTTCTCAGTCTGCTGATATTTCAGATAATTTAAATGGACATATCAGTGCTGCTGCTGATGACATATGTCAAATTGAATCAGGGTTCTGTAGCCCAGATCAGCCAGAAAATTGGAAATTAGTCAGTGCATCTTATTTAGAAGATAATAGAACAGTGGCAAATTCTGGCACTTCCACAAAATTTGTGGGGGAACCCAGAGGTGCACAATGTAGGGAACTAGATGGTCAAAATGCTGAAGATCATTACAGTAGCTTAAAGATGGGAAATTTAACTTCTGTTTTCAAAGATCTCCCTGTCAACCGTGACATCTGTGGCAACCGAATTGTGCCAGTGAAAACTGCTTTGTTACATCCAGAATTAAGAAATGTTGATATAAAATTGATGAGCTCCACAGCATTAGTTATGCAAGGATCTGACAAAGATTCTTCCCGACTGCATGTATTCTGTCTCGAGCATGCTGCAGAGATAGAAAAACAACTTCAACCGATAGGTGGGGTGCATATGATGGTTCTGTGTCATCCAGGTGATTTCTTGAATCATTTAAATGTGCATTGCCATAGAAAATTGTATATATATATTTTCTGTTCTTTATCTTTTATGTTTCCATGCCACATGTTTTTGCCTGTGTGTTTTTTTGGTTACTCCTTATCCCTTAGATTGTTGTTTTTTGATTGCATAACTTGGTAATGGTTGGTTTTGATATGATTGGACATACCATGATTGACTAAACTGCAAACGACACCTTTTCATATCATGTTTGATATCTATCAGTTACATATTTCTTTTTGGTGTAACCAATCGTTTAGGAGTGGAAGAGTCTATTGGCTCACCAGTTGAACATTATTTCTTGTTTTACAAAGTATGTCGACATGTGATTCAAGATATAATCTATTGAAGTGTTTGAACATTGGTTGTCATTGCTAACGAATGTAAAAGATAGAGCTTCATTTTCTTCATCAAATTTGCAGTACTAGATGCTTCTTGACAGGATCTACTGAGGTGACTGAAAAAGGTTGTGATTAACAATGTAACATACAAAACTTGATTTTCTAGGCTTTCTTTTTCTTTGTACGGTATTAATGGAAGTTGTTAGAATGTCATGCCTAAGTAATGTGCAAAGACAATTCCAATGCATCTCATAGTCTTATTTGAGCAGGTCTTACTTATGTATCTCAATGTCCAAGTGATATTCGTGAAATTTGTTTCTATGATTAGGTTGCTTATAACTAGGACCAAGCTTTAGCCTTTCATGTGCTGATCCGTGCATGATGTGGTTAACTTAAGACATATTATTCGACATCAATGCAAAAACTTAAAGAAGATTTTAGAGTTGGCCTTATAATTACATGTATCCTTTTGCAAAGAAGATTCATGTCTGAGATGATGGACGATCTAACTCATGACAAATTGGTAAGTACCTTTTATCCAGGTGGATAACAGAGAGGGTCTGAGAGAGGAGCCTTGTCCACTTTTGTCATCAGGATAAGGAGGCCTTTGAAAAAGACATCCTGTTTCCCTTGTTCTAGAAAGGGAGAAGTCTAGAAGTATGAGATGAAGGGAGTCACTAAAATATCGTTAAAGTTTGGAATATCGAGGCTAGAGGCCTCTCATGAATATGGGGATCATGTATTGAACTTGCGATCAAAATGTCAAAGTGTCAGAGCCAAATTAATCCCAAGGATTATTTTTATATCCAAGGGAATTGTGGTGACTGGAATCTGTTTGCTACATTTTTTTGATTAAACTTAGTTCTTAGCTCTCTAACAAAGCTACCCTAGGTGTCATCGCAAGGTTTTTCCTTTGCAATCCACGTTAGGAAGGTTTGAATTATGGGACCAGCCTCTTTGTCCACAAGGATGAGGTTGTGAACTTGACTCTCTGTAAAATGCATTGCAGGAGCTTGGTGCAGTAGGCCTTCCCTCCTTTTCTTAGCACTTTAACAAATATCTTTAGGTATAACTAACTGCTGTGACTGTTCATAATTTGCTGTAACTAGACAGGTAGCATTAGAGGAATCAACCAGATTGTTATCTTGTGAAAGTAGGATATTAACCCTAAATCAACTAGACTGCTCATAGTTTGGATCTGGCTCTCTTGTTTATTTACTTGTGAAGCTGTTGGGTTGATGGTTTTCAGCATTAAGTGGCTAAACTTTATTCTTAGTGGCTTGTGCGACATGCTTCATCCATCTTCCTCTGTAGTAATCTAATATGATTTAGTAGTGAAGTTTATTTTCCACCATCAAGTTTGTTTTTGTCCTAGAAACATCTGTACGTTTGCACTGGGATATTGGGGTGTCCTTTTGCTGCTGCGCTTTAGTTTTGCACTGTATGATCTGTGCAATTCCTGACGGATCAATTTTTAATTGATGCTCATGTTCAGAAGATATTCTTATTCAGGTTGTCATTTGAGAAAGGCTTTGATCAGTAGCTCGTGTTGTTTGGTACCTGATTTCTCATTGCCTTGCCAAAATAATAAAATGGATCTAGGTTGTGCAAAATTGTATATTGGAGACATTTATTCAGCTTGGCTGGTTGCAGCTAGGATGTAGTTTATATATTTTTAATTTGACCATTTGAGGATGATTTTGTGCCACAGCAAAGTTGCGTCTTAATGGTCTAGGTGACTAGGTATTAGGTCAGGAATAGTGTCTCTACTTGCAGGGGTAAAGCTTTGTAAATTTTTTTTTCCCAGATTCTGTATCGGTGGAAGTCTCATGCACCATGGTGGCCCATTTATATTTTTCCATTCCAGTGGAAGTCATGCATCATCTGCAAAATGCAAGTCCAATTTGCAGAAGGAGAAACAATTGCTTGTTGCAGTTGCAGTACCTAGAATCTCTATTGCACTAAAACGTACACGACTATGATATGAAATGTGCTATTAAACATACACTGTCAAATCCTAAAATTAAAGTTGAAGTCGTCTTTTGACTTAGGCATACAATGTATCCTAAAATGTTCGTTGCTAAGTATATTGAGATAACCAGTACTGATGCCAAATGGAATTTTCTTTTGATTTTGTGGAACAAGAGTGTACTTTTGTATCAAGAGCATTGAAAGATTAATGGAAGTGACATTGCAATTAAAATTGTACACCTGAAACATATGTTTGCCATGAAGTAAAGAAAAATTGTTTGAGCTGCATATTTATCTGATGGTTCTTTTAATCAATTGGCAGTGTGTTTTTAATTTCTTTCCGATGTAAAGTTTGTGATTTCTTTCTGGATGTTGTATGTGACTTGCCCATAATGACATATGCAGACTATCCTAAAATAGAGTCAGAAGCAAAGTTGTTGGCAAAAGAACAGGGAATTGGTTATATCTGGAAGAATGTCAAATTCAGGGAGGCCAATGAAGAAGACCAAGAAAGAATCAGAGCAGCCATAGAGGATGAACAAGTCATGCCTATGAATAGTGATTGGACAGTGAAATTGGGAATCAACCTGTGTTATACTGCCAACCTTAGCAAATCTCCCCTATACAGTAAGCAGATGCCATATAATCCAGTTATATACAAGGCTTTTGGTCGTGATTCCACAGGCAACTCCCCTATGAAGCCAAAGGCTACTAGGAGGTGTCCAGGCAGGCAGAAGAAGATAGTTGCCGCTGGTAGGTGGTGTGGTAAGGTTTGGATGTCGAACCAGGTTCACCCATATTTAGCCCATAAAAAGGAAACACAGGAGCAAGAACAGACAGAAGGGCTTTATTCATTTGATACTGATCAAAATCCTTTGATTGAGATAGATATTGGTCATTCCAGCGGATTGTCTTCCAAAAGGAACTCATCAGGTAGCAATCTGGCAGCAAATAATTCTGGGAAGAAGAGGAAGAGGCCTTCGAAGATGGCAAACTCTAAGAAACCCCAACACAGCAGCACCATGGCGGACAGAAATTCAAAAACTGACGATGTATCTGCAATTCCTGCATCTCCACTTGGAAGGACTTTAAGAAGCAGTCATCTCAGGCACAATGACAGCAGTAGCCAGGGTAAATCGAGTTTGAAAAATGAATCAGGAGGACCTGGCACACATCTCAAGAAACGATCATCCAAGTCTGAAGAGCTAAAGAATAAGTTGGCCAGCAAGAAGCAATCTACAAAGAGAAAGGCTAAAAATACTCAAACTGCAAGTCTTGCAGTTAAAGGCAAGGAGGAAGAATATACATGTGATATTGAGGGGTGCTCTATGAGCTTCAGCACAAAGCAAGATTTGGCACTACACAAGCGTGACATTTGTCCTGTCAAAGGGTGTGGGAAGAAGTTCTTCTCACACAAGTACCTCGTGCAGCATCGGAAGGTACACATGGATGACCGACCATTGGTTTGTCCATGGAAGGGGTGCAAGATGACATTCAAGTGGCCATGGGCACGGACCGAACATATTAGGGTGCATACTGGTGATCGTCCATACGTCTGCTGGGAATCAGGGTGTGGTCAGACATTCCGGTTTGTATCAGATTTTAGCCGTCACAAGCGCAAAACAGGCCACTCGGCAAAAAAGGGCCGTAGACGACCAGGCTTGTAACAACTAATTTGATGAAGTTTCATTCGATGTAGGAAAATTGGGTGATTGTAAACTAATGTTCTTGATTAAAAGTGCCATCACTAGTTGATCAGGGTAGGGTAGGTAGGAGCCTCAGTGCATATATTCTTTTTTCCTTCTTTAGGAAGACTAATCTTTCTACCATTAGTCCAATCAACTTGACATTTCAATCAGATGGGGACTGGTGTAGATGTAGACAGAGGTGGATGCTTTTACCATTAGCAGACGTAAAAAAACAGGCCTAATATATTTGATTGTGATATTTGTCCCTATGCAATCACACTCTTATATTGGGTTGCATTAATTGTTTTTATAGGATAGGCACATATCTACTTTTCTGGTTTTTCACTGATATGCTAAATGGTATTTCCTTGAGTTCTATTCCATTCAGGTTTCAATTAAAGGCCTGCAAAAGCATTTAATGACAGCAGGAGAGCACATCTTTATCACAGCTGGCGCAAACAGATAGGTGACCCACAACATGTCAACTGGAAGGTGAGCGTTTTGCTGTCTCATTGCTTAGTATACTGCTGCTTTGAATACATCTTTTAAATATAGTTGAGTCTATGAATATGTTTTCCCAATATGTCTGCGCTTTCTATTACCTTCTCTTTAGCTAATTGTTCAGGTAACATATGGTTATGCATGTAGATGACTCAAAAGTTGTTCCTCGGAGTAGACACAAATTGTATTCAGCTTGAGAGTTGAGTTTTGATGAGTTGGATGGGATAATTAGAAGATGTTTGTAGGCTATTAGATGAGTTCGGAAACTCTATTTTTGTATTGTTGCAAGGAGATTTGATGTGTTGGATACGTTAAGTTATTAAACAATAAAAAAATATTTATGCATGAATAATTAGATTGTTGGAAGATTAAATAAGAATAATTTAAGATAGTATGCAGTGGTGAAAGAAGAGATTCTTGCAGATTAAGGAAAAGAATTGCTAGAAAACTATTAGTAGAGGTTTAAATTATTTTTTTTATCTTTCATGCAGCTACAGTGAAGAGTTTTATACAAATAAAAATAAAAAAAAGGAGAAAAAAAGAATCAGGACATTGTCATAAATGAGGAACAAAATGAAGATGAAGAAGGAAACTTAATTTGCTTCTGACACGTTTATAAATCTGAAGTTGCTATGTACTCAGAGAGGAACCATTGTCCAAATATTTTCTTGTGGTCCTCGAAAAGAACTGTTGACCCAAAAGAACTAACGAAAGTGTCAATTATCCTCAAGAATAGGCAAAAAGGGAAGTGCCAAGTCGACTACACAGAAGAAGTTGGAACTGAGCTGTTAAGGATGAGGATGAGTCGGATCCTTGCAAGTCATCGTCACCAATCCCTCGAGCCTTGGAGACGGGAAGGACGCCTCTTCTGGTCTCCAAGGGACGTGTAATTAACAGCCGTGACCCCTTCTATCATGTCCTCTGACTTGGGACCCGTCTTCATTCCCCGCCTCTTCCATCATGGTTGATGGAGTAAGTCCCGAAAAATAAAGTTATATGATTCTTCATTATCCAACAATGGCTTATTTCTTTTCCATACTTGCTTGATATAATTGACATCTGGAAGATGTTTTTAATGGCTCTGATGGGGCATATATGTCTTTTTGCTTTTTCTTCCGATCCATTTCGTGTCCTCTTCCCCACGGTATATATATCGAGGGATCGGTGGGTTGTTGAAACACAAAACATCCGTCGTTGGCTCGGAAACATGACCGAAGAAGATAAGAAACGCGGCGAGGCGGAGATCCAGCGGTGGCTTGAGGTCGGGAGTGTCGAGATCCCGCCGGCCGATGTCCGGATCGTGACGTCCGGCGGGCGGCGAATACCTGTTCACTCCACCGTTCTGGTAACCGACCGCGGCCTTCCGCGTCGCTCACCTGCCTGACATAATGTCTCGCTTGCGACCTTCTCGTTTCGCTTATTCTTCTTTTGTTTCGTCTTGAATCTAAGGCTTCTGCGTCGCCTGTGCTGGAGAGCATACTGGGTGGACCGCATAAGGGCAGGAGTCGAGGAAGGGAGATCCCCATTCTTGGCGTCCCATGCGACGCTGTCCAAGCCTTCGTTCACTCACTCTACTTTGCCAGGTCTTGTATCTCTTCTTCCTTCTGTTCTGTTAGTTCTCTGTCATGCTCCTCCTCTTCTTCTTCCCTGTAGTCATCCATGACGAGTTTTATAGGCGGCCGTACGACAGGTGCGTGTCAGCCACAGAGGAGGAGATGATCGGGGAGCACGGAATGCACCTGTTGGCGCTGTCGCACGCGTACCGCGTCGGGTGGTTGAAGCGCGCTGCCGAGCGGGCGCTCTCGTTGCGGCTGACCGCCGAGGGCGTGGTGGACGTGCTGGTGCTGTCGCAGCGGTGCGACGCGCCGCGCCTCCACCTGCGGTGCATGCAGCTGCTGTCGAAGGACTTCGCCGCGGTGGAGCAGACCGAGGCCTGGCGGTTCCTCCAGGACCACGACCCCTGGCTCGAGCTCCACATCCTCCAGTTCCTCCACCACGCCCACCTGGTACGTACGCATCAACTCCCTCGACGCACCCAACTTCGCCATGGCGGCCGAGAGAGACAGATAGATTGATCGGGTCGTGGCTTTGCTTGTGGTGCGAACAGCGGCGGCGGCGGCAGGCGAGGAGGAAGGCGGAGCAGAGGTTGTACGCGGAGCTGCACGAGGCCATGGACTGCTTGCGCCACATCTGCGCCGATGGGTGCGGGGAGGTGGGGCCCTCAGGCCGGCTCCTCCCAGCCCACGCCCGCCCCCCCTGCCCCAACCCCGTCAGTTGCCGCGGCCTCCGGCAGCTCATCCGCCACTTCGCGGCGTGCGACCGGCAGAAGCGGCAGCAGCACGGGTGCCGACGCTGCAAGCGCCTGTGGCAGCTGCTCCGCCTCCACGCCTCCATCTGCGACGAGGTCGACGACGCCTCCTGCAAGGTTCCCCTCTGCATGTAAGTTATCTATTCTTGCTGCATTCTCTCGTTTTTGGTCTTGCCGTGAGTTAAATAGCCGAGAAAGTAACTCACTTGCCTTCGTATCATTGCGAATCCATAGACAATTCAAGCAGAGGATGCAGGAGAAGGAAGGGGAATTGGAGGAGGACGAGGCCGAGAGATGGAGGCTACTGGTGAAGAAGGTGGCCTCCGCTAGAGTTATGTCGCACTTGGCCAAGAGGCAGAGTCAAGTATTAGTTTAATGATATATTTTGTCGGCTACATTACATTAATGGTCTGATCGAGTTCTGAATTTAAATTTCTGTTAATTATTGCCTTACACATCGTGTTGTAAATTTCTGTCCTAATCTAGTAATGCAATAAGAGATTTGGTCTGTCGATCTTAGCAGATATATCAACCGACGTAGAAATTGTGTTCGATATATTATGACTCTCTCGTAACCAGGCTTCCCTTGGGAAGCAGCTTCAGCTTCAGGTGATGCCTCCATAGACCCGGTGAAGGAGAGGGAGAGCTCGACGTCCACGTCGACGACGCGGCGGATATTGCTGTTGAGCTCCCCGATGAGGCGGACGTTGCGGTTGAGGCGTCCGGGGATCCTCGACGCCTGGTTCTGGTTGATCTCGTTGATCAGTTTCCTGTTCTGGTCCAACCGGCTCTGCACTTGCCCAAAGCTCTTGTGGAAGGTCTGCATCACCTTGTCGTCCCCTTGGCTGCCATTTCCCAAGACTGGGAACGTCTCTCCTCCTTCCATTTCTCCCTTCTCGCCCACCAAGCAGTGCAAAGAACAGGAGAAATCCTGGACGGAGATAACCACTTGGCACAACGGCCAATGACCACAAAAGGGAGGACAGATGGATACAAGTTTTAGCTCAAAGCCGAATCATTTTATGCCAAGAGAAGACGAATCGGCAGCTAAGATGAAACTTAAACTGGAGGGTAAAGAACTGATATTGAATGGCATCCAAGGATCATATTTTGATCAGAAATTCTAATCGATCCTCCTGGAAAACGAGGGAAGATCGAGAAAAGTAGTCTGGAACATCATCAAGACTTCCAGCAAGAAAGATACAATTTTGATGCGAGCAAACAACAGTGACAACAAATACGACAAGAACAGAGAGGGAAGGATTTGCATCAAGCATACATACCTTGCAGAAGTTGGAAACTCCAATTCGAGCTTATGGAGAAGGGGAAAGAAATCCGGAAAGAGGGTGTGTGTGTTGAGGATTCGGTGCAGAAGAATCTACATTTATGCGAGGATACATATCTCAGCGGTCCGCAAACCAAAGACACAAAGATAGAGGGCGAGTCTTGAAGTTGCCGAATACAGGCACTTTTATATAAATAATAATAATAATAATAATAATAATAATAATAATAATAATAATAATAATGGAGGTTAGATTTTATTGAGTCTGCCCAAACTTGTATTGATGGAACATAGTGATGGATGAACATATAAACACAAATTGATGAGTACACCTCAAATCCTTTTCAATTGCCATTAGTTTATGGGTTAGGTTGTGGGGGACATGGAGTACAAAATACCGAAGCATAGTGCATGTATCTAATTGATACTGTACGTACGTCCATGAGAAGATCACATCTTTATTTCAATCCAAATCAAATCAAAATGCAACCAGCCCGATAATCTATTCGATCTAAATTAAATTAGAATTGAACTTAGAATAATTTAATTATGATTTTTGATTTAAAAAATACCTAAAGCAATTACTTTTATGTGTCAAGAAGTATGTCCAAATATATCTACTATAATCGTTTACAATGACAAAAGCGTATTTGCTATCTCCTAGGCTTAATGTATCAATTTGTCCAAACAATCCATATGAATCAATTGCAATGATCTAAATGTGTTTATTTAATTTTTGAAACTGTCTTTTATTTATTTTCCTAGTTCACATGCATCACACACATTATCTTTAACAAACTTAATGTTACGAATTCCTCTTACGAGTTCTTTGTATGAGATTTGAGAGATTAGTTTCATGCAAAATACATTCAAAACCCACAGAATAAACATACATGTTTTCAATCAAGTCGAGAAAAAAAAACATTTACGAACCCTGGATAAGTCAAATGATCTCTCAACCTGAAAGAAGATGCATAAAAGATGCATAAATTCATGTCATCACATGGAAGTACATCACTGAATGAAATGTTAAAACGAACCACAAGTTCCATGTTGTGGGGTGAGGGAGATAGTGAATGCAGAACTCTGATTGCCATGATGAATTCGATAACTAATAATCTAAAGAAATAAAAACATTTACTTAATAAGCTAGTTCCCAACAATGCTCCAGCAAAATAAATCTGGCACTACAGTGAAGATGCACAGAGGGCCACTCTAGCTGTCTGCTTGTAAGTATTCGGCTATATGGGTGTTGCAGCACTATGTTCTCTGCAAAAGAATGCAATTAAAAAAGACGTAATATCTCCAGATTATCAACTGCAGAAAACCAAATTCTTAGCTTGGGAGGAAAAATTCATTTCTCTCAAGAAATAAAATCAAGAGCGGGAAAATATGCCAAAAGGTCTTGCAAAGGATAATCTTTTTCCAGAATAAGTTGGTTCTCAAAAAGGGCAAATTAAATTGAAAGAAAATAAGTTTAATCAGTAAATCTGCATAAAAAATGAGATCGCAAAATAAATTGGTTGCATTTGTGTTTTTTGAGAAATGGAGTTCACTTACTATGGTTTTTGTGATGATTTTGCCTCTTTTCATATTGATTAGTGTCGCTGTGATCCATCCATCCTATTTGTCTGATAATATCGCTACTCAATCTTGAAGTATATGCTAAGAAGCTACCCAAGCTTGACAGTGTACTTCCGGATATTTAGTTTAGAGAAACTTCTACATAATTATGATTCATTGTGGTTGGTAGTGAGAGTCCCAACGAAGAACATTAATAAGAAGTTGCATGGACGTCAAAGAAACTTTCTCAAATATCATTCTGCATCAATCCAGACTGCTACTTTGAAGAATCTCTTTGATAAACACGTTTGCTGACTCATATTTGATCGTTTAGAACCATTAGGATTTTCAAAACTGAAATTAACATTATTGAACAATTTTTAGTACCATTTATCTCGACTAATTAACTGTCTCATTAACTAACTGATAGATCAACTATAGTAGAATCATTTAGACATTATTTAACTAACTGTCTCATTAAACTAAACTCTTAGTAAACTCGACTTACCAAAGCGATGGTGTGGTAAGAATCGAAAAGAAATCACTTGGCATTGTGGACAGGTCCGACCTTGATGACATACAGGGACCTATTATTGGTTCCATCAGCTCCAGCCCTCTGCTGAAGACGGCCCTGTGAAGCACTTAGCCTCGGAAGCATAATGCAATGCCAACGGATTGCCAATACAACACCAAATCTTGTACCTTTCATCAGCTCCCACCCTCAAGCCACAAGCCAACACCAGCGCAGATACCTCCATCTTCAAGATCCTCAAACCTAAAATCCAACAAGGAAAGCTCCAAATCAGCTGTAAAATTCATGCATTTCGCTGTCAGAAGAGATCTTTCGAACCAAAAATGCTCACCTTTGTTTCCGAGTCGAGTAAGACCGAACGGCGATGGGATTCAAAGAAGATGAAGGCACTTTGTCTTCTCGCCCCTCGCCTCTGTGCTCCCTTCTCCTCTTCCTCGTTCATTTCCTCTCTTCTCCTCTTCAAGAAACAACCGTCGTCCATGGAGCCCGTCGACCTTGTTCCGAGAGGCTACAGGGGCACACCCTTCACTGTCCACGCTGTCGCCTTCGCTGACGTCTACAGGACCAAGCCGTGGAATCTTCTTGGCAGCGATCGGCAGGAGCGATACTTATTTACGGACGGCTCGCGCGTGGATCGACATCGGTTCTTAGACTCTGGACAAAAAGCAAGAACTAGTCAACAAAACCGTCGCCAGGCGCGAGATGGTGGTGAGGTGAAAGAGCAGCCTTTCCTTCAACGACTACCGGCAGAAGAACTCCGGGTGGACGATGTACGAATATGAGATGTGTTCTTCCGGCTTATTTGACATTTGTTTTGATGGTGGTTTATAAGGACTCAACTGTTTTGATGGTGGTGCCGTCGGAGATGGCCTGATGCAAGATCTTCATAGAACTCCGTCTCTCGAAGCCGAAGAACAGATCTCATGTTCGTCCATCGTCCACCCTCTTTCGCCGACCGTCGTTAAAGGAAAGTCAGCTCTTTCGCCCCACCCACGATCTCGCGGCAGCCGACTTTCGCCCCACCCACGATCTCGCGGCAGCCGACGGTTTTCTCGCCGACTTCTTGCTGTTTTACAGAGTGGAAGAACCCATTCGTAACCTTAGGGTTTGAAAACCCTAAGAGGCTTGGTTTTTCCTAGGCCGCGATGGGTTGCCGGGACGGACTCAACCCAAGTTCTTGCTTTTCGAACGTGGACTAACCGTTTTGATAGAACCGGTGCCGGCCTTTCCGCGAGCCATCGCTGTTCTCGAACTTGCTCTCGACAAAGAATCCCTCCTGCCGATCGTTGCCAATAAGATTCAACGGCTCGGTGCCGTAGACCGAAAGCGTGGCCAGGGAAGGAGGGCGATCCAGTTGGTGAGTCGTCGACCACGAGTTCCTCCGTCGTGGGAAGGAACCCGTCCAATTTGGATGGTAAACCGATATGCGGAGACTTCTCTGCTACGGATAGTTTGAATTATAATAATAAAAAATAGGTCTCAATCTATTTCAATAATAATAATAATAATAATAATAATAATAATAATAATAATAATAATAATAATAATAATAATTTCTTTGCAAAAACATGTGGGCATATAAATTTGTCCTTAGCAAAACCTGTGGGCATATAAATTATCCGTAGCAAAGATTTGCTTATAAATTTCACAACGTAGCATATTACAGCGATAGAAATGATAAATTATTTAATGCTCGTTGCCTCTTCGCCACTTTAATGCTGCCTCTTCATTATTTTTATAAATTTTTTAACATAAATTAATTACTATAAATAATATATTACTTTATTATTAACTTTTATGTTTGTATATTATACTTTTAAAAATAATTAAATTTAATTTTCTTAATCATGTGGATAAGTTAGGAATTATTCTAATCAATTAGATTATTAATTGATTTATTTCCTAATAAGTGATGTGATTTTTAGGAAGTAAATGATATGCATTCCATTTTTATATGTGAATCTTTATAAATAAATATTATATTTTTGTCTTTGTGTAAAAATAAAATAAAAATTAAATTTAAAATAAAAATTAAATTATTACTTACCTTTTTAAGAAGATCTCATCTTCTCCTATATAAAGGGGGATCCTCCTCTCTCACTCCACACCAAGCCCGAAAATGAGAGGATTGACGAGAGAACTTCTCGATGAGATGATCTCGAGGAAAAGATAGTCAAGGAGAGGTAAGATCATTTCTTTTCTAATAAACATTGATTTATATTTTTAAATCTTGATATTATGATTGTTAGATGCATAATAATGTTTTAATTTCGAAATTTTATAATTAATAAATAATGATAATTGATTTGTGATGTTAGAATAATTATTTGATTTATATTGATTTCTTAAGCTTAAGTGAATTTTAATATTGATTTAATTATTAAAATTCTTATTTTTAGATTAATATAATAGTTTTAATTTATTTAATTAGATATATCTGTGTTTTAAGAATTATGTATGAATTTTTATGATTTAATTAGTTTTAAATTTAAGATCATGAATTTATTGGTCAAGCATGACCCATCCCATGTGGCCAAGTATGATCCAGTCCATGTGACCATGCATTCTCCAACCGATGTGTGGTAAGGTACGACCCAACCCATATTGCCAAGCATGACCCAGCCAATATGGCTAAGTACGATCCAACCTATGTGGTCATGTACGATCCACCTATGTAACAAGGTACGATCCAATCTATGTGGCCAGGTATGACCCAACCCATTTGGTAAGGTATAATCCAATCATGTAGTCAAACATGTGCAAGCTCATATGACTAGGTACAACCCAATCCATGTGGCTAGAACAACTCCAACTCAGGTGTCTAGGCTTGACCTAACCCACGAGCCAAGCATGGCCCAATTCAGTGGTAAGGCTCAGCCCAACTTATGAGTGAGGCTTATCCTAGTCTATGAAGTTAAGCCTACCCAACTATGCGATTGGCGTTGGACACATCGTCGCTCATCTTTTTAGCCTGTTGTACCTCAACTCAACCTATTACTTGAACAAGCATGTGCAACGCAAATGACTCATCCAAGACTCAGGTGGGTTGGTTTAGTTTGGGCTAGCACTATATGACATAATCCAATTTTCTTTTCCTTTATTGGTTTGAGCTCATCAATTAACTAAATCAAACATGGGTTAATGCGAGGTCTTCCTGACGTGATGGAGAAGTCGTCTCTTGAAGTCAGAGGAACACATCTCGTACTCATAAATCATCCACCCGGAGTTCTTCCACCGGCCATCGTTGAAGGAAATGAAGCTCTTTCATCCCACCACCATCTCGTGCCCGACAATGGACTTAGACAGGTTCTTGTTTTTTTTTAGAGTCCAAGAATCGATGCCGACCTTTCGATCCACACGCGAGTCACCGTTGTTCTTGGGCTTGCGCTTTATAAAGAAATAACCCTCATGCCGATCGCTGTCGAGAAGATTCCACGGTTCAGTGCCGTAGAGTCCGTGAAGGCGATAGTGCAGCCAGGGAGGGGTGTGCTAGTGACCCAATGGGCGAGGTAGTCGACCACAAGTTCTTCCGCCATGGGAAGTAACCTGTAGCCTCTCGGAATGAGTTCGACAGGCTCCATGGATGGCGGAAGACGGTAGTTGTTTTTCGAAGAGGAGAGGAAATAAAGGAGAAGGGAGGAGAGGCGAGAAGACACTGAGTGAGAGTGAGAGTGGCAGAGGAGAGCGATACACGTATACGTATACAGAGGCAGGCAGTGGGTGGGTTTTGGATTCCAAATTAATTAGATTAACTTGTATTATATATTTAATTAGAAATTAAGGTGCCTACATACATCTCTCAATCAATGTTAATGATCATACAACTTGTAACTTGCGGTATTGCTTCTCACTTAGATCATTATCATATAGATCATTATAGATCATATAGATCATTATCATTATCAAGGATATGCAACTTTTCAAAAGCAAATAACAAGTAAAATTGCACATAGCAATATGTGGAGACAACATTATGTACCACATGCAAATGCAACCTTTATTTTGAAATTAAATTGCAACGTCTGATATATTAGATCAATTGAATGGGAGGAGAAATGAGAATATCATATACTAATGTTTTGGAGTCGCTACTTAAGAAGCAATACGACAGGTAAGTTGTATGATCACTAACATTGATTGAGAGATGTATCTAGGCACCTTAATTTCTAATTAAATATATAATATGAGTTAATCTAATTAATTTAGAATCCGGAATCTGTAATCTGAAACCCGTCCACTGCCTCTATATATGTATATGCGTATTGCTCTCCTCTTCCACTCTCACTCTCTCTTCTCGCCTCTCCTCCCTTCTCCCCCATTTCCTATCATCTTCGAGAAACAACTATCGTTTTTTGTCATCCATGGAGCCCGTCGACCTCATTCCGAGAGGCTACAGGTTCTTTCCCAGAACTCATGGTCGACTACCTTGCCAAATGGGTCGTTGGCACACCCCTCCCTAGTTGCATTGTCGCCTTCGCCGACGTCTACGGCACCGAGTCATGGAATCTTCTCCGTAGCGATCGACAGGAGAGCTATTTCTTTACGGAGCGCAAGCCCAAGAACAACGGCGACTCTCGTGTGGATCAAAAGGTTGGCATCAGTTCTTGGACTCTAAACAAAAAACAAGAACCCATCTAAGTCCATCGTCGACGGGTGCTCGATGGTGGTGGGATGAAAGAGCTTCCTTTCTTCAACGAGGACCGCTGGGAGAACTTTGGGTGGACGATGTACGAGTACGAGATGTGTTCCTCTAGCTTCGAGAGATGAATTCTTCGTCACGTCAGAAAGAGCTCGCATCAATCCATCTATGGTGACATGGAGCCTGCGACGGAGATGGTCACTAGCGGCAACAGTTTGGTTGGGCATAAGAGAAATAGAGAGGAATCTTCTACACTCTCATCAGCAGCACCGAAGAAGCCGTGCCGGGGGTTGGTTGCACATTCCATCGGAGCATTGCAGTTCAACGTCTCACCACCTCCGACTGCGGTGGTGCAACAGCCCTTATTAGTAGTAACATCACATCGACGAAGCGGTGATGAATCAGCACTATTGCAGCGGCAAAACTGCAAAGAGGTAGCGCCGCTGCACCATCGCAGCGGCAAAGAGGCAATGCGATGCGACGCCATCGTACGCTAGAAGAGCCCTAATCTGAAATGAACTGGGATCCACCCCCTTTTTACTTATTTATTTATTTATTATTTTAATTCGGACAACCCGAAAAGGGGCGGTCTATGTATCGATCCATGCCTGCCTATATGTACTGCCCAAACTACACCATTTTGGGCGGTACAATAATCAAACTGTATCATTTTGGGCGGTACAACAATCGTTGATGTCTGCAATCATACCTCACTATAAGATCCTAATTAATGCTTTAAATTATTATTATTTTAAAAAAAAATCATGTTTTGCAAGGCTAATATTAAAAGACAGCAAAAGCTATAAAAAGGACTCATCGATGCAAGGACGATGAATATCATAATAGTCATGAGACAGAAATATCAGATTATATTAACAAAAATCAGCACTAGAAGAGTTTAGTGAGAGCTCTAACAGCACCAAGAGCTGAGTTCCAGAATCAAGGAGAGCCGAAAACAAAGACTCGTTTCTTCAGAAATCAAAAGACATCTCCATATCAAGAAAAAAATAAACGTAAAGAAATATGTTTCAAAAGGAAAACCATCGAGTTTATATATCTTATTTTACAAAATTATTTTTTAGCATACGAATGAGAAATATGCTTCAAAAGAAAATAAGCACCATTTAGGACATCTTTTCCATTTTACGGCTTTGGTTAGAGACAGGAAACTTTAATTTCATATATACATCACACTCGAGCTCCCAGATAACACATCATACATAAGTAAGACAAGAAGATCTAAAAGCTGAATTATCTATCAAATTATTTTGTATAGGATGATAACCATAAGAGAATCAAATATTGCAGCCTTCTTGGCTTTGTCTTTGGCTGACTTCATAAAGTTAAATAAATGTAAGTCTTTCATAGGACAAGTTTTATTCTATATGTTGCTTTTTCCTTGAGATTCATATTGAAATTACTCATGCTAAATTTTTGGATTGCCATATTTATAGTGTTTTTGGTATTGATCAGATTAATGGTACAGTATGCCAAATCTTTTAACTCTTTTAACTCAAGGAATTACTAACAATATACAGCAGAAATTGACAACATGTACATAAGGGAACGTAAAACAAAGTAACTAAAAATAACTGGCCTAAATAGTATTAATGGAGATACTATGAAATGGTCAATTTCTGCTTTGTGCACAACTCAAAACATGTACATAACCAATAAGTGGTCGTTGACTGATTTGTGCTAATAATTCTGAATTCTTTATACCTTCCGCAGCAATAATCATAAATAAGGAAAATCTTAAACCAAAACTTTGCAATATTATGGTAAATAAGCGAAGTCTCTAGGCAGCAGTACTGTAGTACCGAATGAGTTCCAGCAAGGTCTACAGTGTACACTTTGGTGAGCTTAATGCATAAGTTAAACAGCACTTTAAATTCATGAAAGTGCACGAGAAAATTGACACCATATTCCAAACTAATCACTGACTGCAGAAGTTTAGCATAGCAGCTGAAAAGAATCGATAAATAAAAGAAACTGAGACTGTTCAATGTTGCGTTTATAGAAAAACAGATCTTTTTCTTTTTTCTTTGAACTACTGGTATAGAAAATAAAGCCAATTTGCAAGTTCAAAGTTCTAATGCGGTGGAAAAACATCAACCTACAGCAGAGTTGTTGAGGATTCAAATACTACTACTTCAAAAACATTATAAAAAAAAACCTTTAAATTCCTCTCGAGAGAAAGAATCAAACCACTGGTTGTTTGCAGGACAAAACGCATATATTTAAAACAAAGCACTTACATGAATTACAAAAACTGGGCACTTGACCTTTTAAATTTTATGAATGATCTGCTTCAAAGATAGACTAATGTAGCTAAAATTTCTAACAAATCCAAGAAGATGAGTAAAAAGATTGTAGTCAAAGCAAGAGGCGGACTTCGTAAATGTGGAAGCAGAACGAGAAACTGACATGGCAAACCACACGACGTCCTGAAGATATGGCACTGCGAAGCACTTCGCCAAATGCAATGCAGATATCACCATCTTCGTAATCGTCCAATACGCTATCAGGCAATCAAGCAGAAAGCAGATGGTCAATATCCTTTCTTCAAAAGATATGTCAATCTTTTTCCATGTAACAGAATATAAAAACTCTACATCCAATTCCTTATCCTCCAAGATATCCACAATAATGTTGGACATTGATCTATATAACCCTATCATCATTGTAAAGAATATTCAAGTGGATGTGTTTAAAGAACAAGTGATTGTCTTTGCCTGAATCAGTCTTGTCCCTCTTAAGTCTTGCCCAAGAATCACCATGGAGGCATATCATCATAATACATTTCAAAGTAGTAGTCCCTTGATACAGCATGTCTGAACTTTGCAACATCTTCCTTTGATAAGTTTTTCTCACAAAGAGACTTTAACTGCTTTTCCTCCAGAAAATTGAACTCATATGGAGCATCGACCCGATCACCATTTAGTACTTCCCCAAGAGCTTCTTTTCAGTAACACGATCTAAATAAGCAGAGTTAGTATTGCTAACAGACTTATGCAGCTTAGTAGTCAATGGAGCAGTAAGGGTAGTCGATGGAACAGTAAGGATAGTCAAAGGAACCTGGTGAGCAAAATGGCAAGTCATAGTCAGCATATGTCTCACTGCAGATGCAAAAGGGAAAGGACTGTCATATTTAAGAGACACTGAAATGTTAAGTAAATAATAAATATCCTAAAACAAGAGCATCACTAAGAAGGGTCAATGAGAGGATCAAAGGCAGCAGAATAATAGGACATGGTAATATTTAAGGCTATAAACAAGCGAGTTGAAAATAACCCTCACGATCCACAACAAGCAGCATAAACATAGTCATGTCAAATTGGTAAAGAACTAAAACCACTACAAAATGGATTTTTTAAGACTTGACATGGTGCAAGGTCTAAAATCCCTGATCTTTTATAGATTTTGGTTTGCTATAATAGAAATATTGACAAATCAAGATAAAACAATGGTAAAGGATTGGAAACACTACCCTTTGATGATTAGTGATCAAGTGTTCATGACTTCTTCATTTCTGCTCTTAAAGATTTGTTATAATACTCTGTAACCAAAAAGCTTTTGTTTCTGTGTTTGTCTGTTTAATTGAAAGAAAATAACGTTTATCAATAAATCTGCATGAAAAAAAGAGATCACAAAATAAACTGCCTACTTTTATTTCTTTTGTGAAATGGAGACCACTTACTACGGTTTTTTGATGACTTCTCCACTAACAAGAATGTTTTGTTTCGCAGCCTTGCCGCCCTATTCTGCTGCTGATTTCTTGTTGATGAGTGCTGCTTGGATCCAGCCATCCTATTTCTCTGCTGATATCACTCTGCTCCAGCTTGAAGTATTTGCTGTCTTTAAACACACTTGAAGTATCTGCTGTGAAGCTGTAATCAAAATTTCAAGTTTGAAAGTGTTTCAGAATCTTTATTTAGAGAAACTTCCATAAAATTATATTTCATTGTGGTTAGAGGTGATAGTCAAAAGAACATAAATAAGAAGTTTCATGGATGTCAAATTAACCTTTCTCAGAGATCATTCTGCATCAATCCAGTCTGCTGCATGGAAGAATCTGATTACTTTAATCAACACTTATGCTACTCATATCTTATCTTTTAGAACCATTAGGGTCTTCAAAACAGAAATTAACATTTTTTAGATAATTTTTTAGTGCCATTTATCATGACTAACTCAATGGGCTAATTGTCTTATTAACTTGATGGATCCACTGTAGTAAAATCATCTGAATCCTTATAAACCAACGTTGATACTTAAACTCAAGTTATTTATAGTAGACTCATATAATCCTTATAAACCGATACAAGGCATTTCAAACATCTGATGTGTTTGAAAATGTGACATTACAAGTGATGAGATGTGGGGTTAATTCTTTGGTGAGGTCTTCCCAAAGTCATAAATCTTGAAATATATCAAATGTATACCAAGGTTTGACTTACTAGTCCGAGCCGGTTTGTCGACCGATCGGTGGCACAGCACATGCTGCCCTGTAGTGGTGCACCGACACATGATATGTAGCGTGAAGGGAAGCAGCAGCATGATGGCGGTGAAGCGGTGAAGAGGCAGTATTGCGGCGGCTAATGGCGGTGATTGCAGCGGCGAAGAGGCAACATCAAGTAAAGCTCCAAATCAGCCGTAAAATTCATGCATTTCGCTGACACAAGAGGCCGAACCAAAAATGCTCACCTTTGTTTCTGAGTCGAGCAAGACCGAACGGGGCGATGGGGTTCAAGGAAGATGAAGGCACTTTGTCTTCTCGCCCCTCGCCTCTCTGCTCCCTTCTCCTCGCCAACTAGGTCATCGGCACACCCTTCCCTGTCCACGCTGTCGCATTCGCTGACGTCTACAGGACCGAGCGAGCCGTGGAATCTTCTTGGCAGCGATCGGCAGGAGGGATACTTCTTTGCGGACGGCTCGCGCGTGGATCGAAAGGCCGGCACCGGTTCTTAGACTCTGGACAAAAAGCAAGAACTAGTCAACAAAACCGTCGCCGGGCGCGAGATGGTGGTGAGGTGAAAGAGCAGCCTTTCCTTCAACAACTACCGGCAGAAGAACTCCGGGTGGACGATGTACGAATACGAGATGTGTTCTTCCGGCTTATTTGACATTTGTTTTGACGGTGGTCTATAAGGTGGACTCAACTGTTTTGATGGTGGTGCCGTCGGAGATAGCCTGATGCAAGATCTTCAGAGAACTCGTCTCTCGAAGCCGGAAGAACACATCTCGTCTCGTCCATCGTCCACCCTCTTTCGTCGGCTGGCCGTCATTAAAGGAAAGTAAGTCAGCTCTTTCGCCCCCACCCACGATCTCGCGGCAGCTGATGGTTTTCTCGCCGACTTCTTGAGTGGAATAACCCATTCGTAACTCAACCGTTTTGAAAGAATCGGTGCCGGCCTTTCGATCCATGCGCGAGCTAGTCACTGTTCTCGGGCTTACGCTCCGGAAAGAATCCGTCCGATCGCTGCCAAGAAGATTCCACGCGGCCACGAAGGGAGGGGTGTGTCGGCGACCCAGTTACCGAGGTAGTCGACCACGAGTTCCTCCGCCGTGGGTAAGAACCTGAAGCCTCTCGTCGATGGGCTACAGTTGTTTCTCGAAGAGGAACTCCAAGTAATTTGCAACTCCAAGGAACTTTATCAAGTATGTTCTACATATTCATCTACTTTATATGCTACTATCATGCAAATAATGTTCTACATATTCATCTACTTTATATGCTACTATCATGCAAATATGTTCTACATATTCATCTACTTTGTATGCCTCTTTGATATTCGCAAGAATACAAATTTGCTTATAAATTTTACAACCTATCGTATTGCAACGACAGCAACGACATCATCTTGGAAAGGATTGGAAACACTACCCTTTGATGTGAACCAAAGTTAGGAATCCTCCATTTATGGGAGAGATCAGAGATTATATTTAAAAATAACTATTAGGAAATCAACATAAATTTATCTAATGGTAAAGGATCATGCATCTTGGATCAGAGATTATATTTAAAAATAACTATCAGGAAATCAACATAAATTTATCTAATGGTAAAGGATGATGCATCTTGGATAGATAATCTGTTTTGCATCTTGTTTTACATCTTATCATGCAACCTACTTGGTCAATTCACATTGTAGAGCTTTTATGTAGAAGAGGAATTTTGATTTGTAAAACATATTATATTTTGAAGGGTTCACTTGAGTTAAAGTTGCTCAATCCTAAATAGACTATAAATGACCTTCATTTTGTCTTCTAGTGTAATTTATTCATTAAACTATAAGAAATTGATCTAATGTTGTCTTCTAGTGCAATTACTAAAACTACTTACTATGTTGCATTGATATAATTGTTAGCTAAACACCAATTCCTGTTATTTTTATGTTGTGCTATATGTTGCTCTTTTGGTTGCATAATACTAACAGATGACTTCGGGGATCAAAATGTTTTTTTATGCTTATTTATCAAGATATAGCTACAAAATATATTTCTTTTCATCACTAATTGTGCCTTTAACAACAAAATATATTTCATCTCCAATATGAATTGTAGCAACAAGAACTTGTATTGCTAAAACTCATTCGCTTATATGCTTTAGAAAAAAAAAAGCCAATAATGAACACGAAATTGAAAAAACATTAGAACAATTAATCTCTAACACAAAACAAAATACAAACTGATTAATAGCTATATATAAATTTTAATTTTGCTTCACGCATCATATGTGAAAATGATTCTGCTCATTCGGCTTGTGCTTATAAGTACGTCTTTCCGTCGTCCATGGGCCCGTCGTGGGAAGGAACTCGTGGTCGACTACCTCACCAACTAGGTCGCCGACAATCCCCTCCTTCCCTGGCCGCGCTTTCGCCTTCACCAACATCTACGGCACCGAGCCGTGGAATCTTCTTGGCAGCGATCGGCAAGAGGGATTCTTTGTGGAGCGTAAGCCCGAGAATAGCGAAAGGCCGGAACCGGTTCTATCAAAACGGTTGAGTCCACGTTCAAAAAGCAAGAACTTGGGTCGAGTCCATCCCGGCAGCCCATCTCGGCCCCGGAAGAACCGAGCCTCATAGGTTTTTCAAACCCTAAGGTTACGAATGGGTTCTTCCACTCTGTAAAAAAGCAAGAAATCGGTCGGCTTTCCTTTTACGAATGGGTGCGAGATCGTGGGTGGGACGAAAGAGCTGACTTTCCTTTAACGACGGCCGGCGAAAGAGGGTGGACGATGGACGAGATGAGATGTGTTCTTCCCGGTTTCGAGAGACGAGTTCTCTGAAGATCTTGCATCAGGCCACCTCCGACGGCACCACCGTCAAAACAAATGTCAAATAAGCCGGAAGAACACATCTCGTATTCGTACATCGTCCACCCGGAGTTCTTCTGTCGGTAGTCATTGATGCTCTTTCACCTCACCACCATCTCGCGCCCGGCGACGGTTTTGTTGACTAGTTCTTGCTTTTTGTCCAGAGTCTAAGAACCGGTGCCGGCCTTTCGATCTACGCGCGAGCCGTCCGCAAAGAAGTATCCCTCCTGCCGATCGCTGCCAAGAAGACGTCAGCGAAGGCGACAGCGTGGACAGGGAAGGGTGTGCCGATGGAGCAGATACTTCAAGATGGATCAGAGTGATATCAGCAGAGAAATAGGATGGCTGGATCCAAACAGCACTCATCAACAAGAAATCAGCAGCAGAATAGGGCGGAAGGCTGCGAAACAAAACATTCTAGTTAGTGGAGAAGTCATCAACAAACCGTAGTAAGTGGTCTCCATTTCACAAAAGAAGTAAAAGTAGGCAGTTTATTTTGTGATCTCTTTTTTTTCATGCAGATTTATTGATAAACGTTATTTTCTTTCAATTAAACTTGCCTTGTTTCAGAAGCTAATTAGGGAAAAAATTGTCCTTAGCAAATCCTGAGGCCATATATTTCCACTCTTCCCTAATTAAAAAAAAAAGAAAAAGTTTTGACTTTTTCCTATCAAGAAAATTGGCTTTTTTTTCTCTAAAGCATATAAATGAATGAGTATTTAGATTCCTGTCAAACAAGCATAAGATCTTGGTGATTAAAATACCTCAAAATTATATAAAATTAACCTTTAAATGAGAAAAGAACTATTCACTGAAAAATAAAAATTCTTGCCGAAGAGTTTTAGCAATACAAGTTCTTGTTGCTACAATCCATATTGGAGATGAAATATATTTTGTTGTTAAAGGCACAATTAGTGATGAAAAGAAATATATTTTGTAGCTATATCTTGATAAATAAGTATCAAAAAACATTCCGATCCCCGAAGTCATCTGTTAGTATTATGCAAACAAAAGAGCAACATATAGCACAACATAAAAATAACAGGAATTGGTGTTTAGCTAACAATTATATCAATGCAACATAGTAAGTATTTTTAGTAATAAGTTTGTTTTAGCTGCACCGACAACATTAGATCAATTTCTTATAGTTTAATAAATAAATTGCACTAGAAGACAAAATGAAGGTCATTTATAGGCTGTTTAGGATTGAGCAACTTCAACTCAAGCGAACTCTTCAAAATATAATATGTTTTACAAATCAAAGTTCCTCTTCTACATAAAAGCTCTACAATGTGAACTGACCAAGTAGGTTGCATGATAAGATGTAAAACAAGATGCAAAACAGATTATCCATCCAAGATGCATGATCCTTTACCATTAGATAAATTTATGTTGATTTCCTGATAGTTGTTTTTAAATATAATCTCTGATCCAAGATGCATGATCCTTTACCTGATAGTTGTTTTTAAATATAATCTCTGATCTCTCCCATAAATGGGGGATTCCTAAGTTTGGTTCACATCAAAGGGTAGTTTTTCCAATCCTTTACCATTGTTTTATCTTGATTTGTCAATATTTCTTTTATAGCAAACCAAAATCTATAAAAGATCAGGGATTTTAGACCTTACACCATGTCAAGTCTTAAAAAATCCATGTTGTAGTGGTTTTAGTTCTTTATCATTTTGACATGACTATGTTTATGCTGCTTGTTGTGGATCGTCAGGGTTATTTTCAACTCGCTTTTTTATAGCCTTAAATATTACCATGTCCTATTATTCTGCTGCCTTTGATCCTCTCATTGACCCTTCTTAGCGATGCTCTTGTTTTAGGATATTTATTATTTACTTAACATTTCAGTGTCTCTTAAATATGACAGTCCTTTCCCTTTTGCATCTGCAGTGAGACATATGCTGACTATGACTTGCCATTTTGCTCACCAGGTTCCTTTGACTATCCTTACTGTTCCATCGACTACCCTTACTGCTCCATTGACTACTAAGCTGCATAAGTCTGTTAGCAATACTAACTCTGCTTATTTAGATCGTGTTACTGAAAAGAAGCTCTTGGGGAAGTACTAAATGGTGATCGGGTCGATGCTCCATATGAGTTCAATTTTCTGGAGGAAAAGCAGTTAAAGTCTCTTTGTGAGAAAAACTTATCAAAGGAAGATGTTGCAAAGTTCAGACATGCTGTATCAAGGGACTACTACTTTGAAATGTATTATGATGATATGCCTCCATGGTGATTCTTGGGCAAGACTTAAGAGGGACAAGACTGATTCAGGCAAAGACAATCACTTGTTCTTTAAACACATCCACTTGAATATTCTTTACAATGATGATAGGGTTATATAGATCAATGTCCAACATTATTGTGGATATCTTGGAGGATAAGGAATTCGATGTAGAGTTTTTATATTCTGTTACATGGAAAAAGATTGACATATCTTTTGAAGAAAGGATATTGACCATCTGCTTTCTGCTTGATTGCCTGATAGCGTATTGGACGATTACGAAGATGGTGATATCTGCATTGCATTTGGCGAAGTGCTTCGCAGTGCCATATCTTCAGGACGTCGTGTGGTTTGCCATGTCAGTTTCTCGTTCTGCTTCCACATTTACAAAGTCCGCCTCTTGCTTTGACTACAATCTTTTTACTCATCTTCTTGGATTTGTTAGAAATTTTAGCTACATTAGTCTATCTTTGAAGCAGATCATTCATAAAATTTAAAAGGTCAAGTGCCCAGTTTTTGTAATTCATGTAAGTGCTTTGTTTTAAATATATGCGTTTTGTCCTGCAAACAACCAGTGGTTTGATTCTTTCTCTCGAGAGGAATTTAAAGGCTTTTTTTTTTAATGTTTTTGAAGTAGTAGTATTTGAATCCTCAACAACTCTGCTGTAGGTTGATGTTTTTCCACTGCAATAGAACTTTGAACTTGCAAATTGGCTTTATTTTCTATACCAGTAGTTCAAAGAAAAAAGAAAAAGATATGTTTTTCTATAAACGCAACATTGAACAGTCTCAGTTTCTTTTATTTATCGACTCTTTTCAGCTGCTATGCTAAACTTCTGCAGTCAGTGATTAGTTTGGAATATGGTGTCAATTTTCTCGTGCACTTTCATGAATTTAAAGTGCTGTTTAACTTATGCATTAAGCTCACCAAAGTGTACACTGTAGACCTTGCTGGAACTCATTCGGTACTACAGTACTGCTGCCTAGAGACTTCGCTTATTTACCATAATATTGCAAAGTTTTGGTTTAAGATTTTCCTTATTTATTGATTATTGCTGCGGAAGGTATAAGAATTCAGAATTATTAGCACAAATCAGTCAACGACCACTTCTTGGTTATGTACATGTTTTGAGTTGTGCACAAAGCAGAAATTGACCATTTCATAGTATCTCCATTAATACTATTTAGGCCAGTTATTTTTAGTTACTTTGTTTTACGTTCCCTTATGTACATGTTGTCAATTTCTGCTGTATATTGTTAGTAATTCCTTGAGTTAAAAGAGTTAAAAGATTTGGCATACTGTACCATTAATCTGATCAATACCAAAAACACTATAAATATGGCAATCCAAAAATTTAGCATGAGTAATTTCAATATGAATCTCAAGGAAAAAGCAACATATAGAATAAAACTTGTGCTATGAAAGACTTACGTTTATTTGACTTTATGAAGTCAGCCAAAGACAAAGCCAAGAAGGCTACAATATTTGATTCTCTTATGGTTATCATCCTATACAAAATAATTCAGCTTTTAGATCTTCTTGTCTTATGTATGATGTGTTATCTGGGAGCTCGAGTGTGGTGTATATATGAAATTAAAGTTTCTTGTCTCTAACCAAAGCCGTAAAATGGAAAAGATGTCCTAAATGGTGTTTATTTTCTTTTGAAGCATATTTCTCATTCGTATGCTAAAAAATAATTTTGTAAAATAAGATATATAAATTCGATGGTTTTCCTTTTGAAACATATTTCTTTACGTTTAATTTTTTCTTGATATGGAGATGTCTTTTGATTTCTGAAGAAACAAGTCTTTGTTTTCGGCTATCCTTGATTCTGGAACTCAGCTCTCGGTGCCGTTAGAGCTCTCACTAAACTCTTCTAGTGCTGATTTCTGTTAATATCATCTGATATTTCTGTCTCATGACTATTATGATATTCATCGTCCTTGCACTTTTTGGTATGTTCTATCATGCATGCATCAATGAGTCCTTTTTATAGCTTTTGTTGTCTTTTAATATTAGCCTTGCAAAATATGAATTTTTTTTAAATAATAATAATTTAAAGCATTAATTAGGATCTTATAGTGAGGTATGATTGCATATATCAACGATTGTTGTACCGCCCAAAATGATACAGTTTGATTATTGTACCACCCAAAATGGTGTAGTTTGGGTAGTACATATAGGCAGGCATATATCGATACACAGACCGCCCCTTTTCGGGCTGTCCGAATTAAAATAATAAATAAATAAAAAGGGGGTGGATCCCAGTTCATTTCGGATTAGGGCTCTTCTAGCGTACGATGGCGTCGCGTCGCATTGCCTCTTTGCCGCTGCGATGGTGCAGCGGCGCTACCTCTTCGTAGATTCACCGTTGCAGTAGTGCTGATTCATCACCGCTTCGCCGATGTGATGTTGCTGCCAATAAGGGTTGTTGCACCACCGCGGTCGGAGGTGGTGAGACGTCGGACTGCAATGCTCCGATGGAATGTGCAACCAACCCCCGGCACGGCTTCTTCGGTGCTGCTGATGAGAGTGTAGAAGATTCCTCTCTATTTCTCTTATGCCCAACCAAACTGTTGCCGCTAGTGACCATCTCCGTCGCAGCCTCCATGTCACCATAGATGGGTTGATGCGAGCTCTTTCTGACGTGACGGAGAATTTGTCTCTCGAAGCTAGAGGAACACATCTTGTACTCGTACATCGTCCACCCAGAGTTCTCCCAGCGGTCCTCGTTGAAGAAAGGAAGCTCTTTCATCCCACCACCATCGAGCACCCGTCGACGATGGACTTAGATGGGTTCTTGTTTTTTGTTTAGAGTCCAAGAACTGATGCCAACCTTTTGATCCACACGCGAGTTGCCGTTGTTCTTGGGCTTGCGCTCCGTAAAGAAATAGCTCTCCTGTCGATCGCTACCGAGAAGATTCCATGACTCTGTGCCGTAGACGTCGGCGAAGGCGACAGTGCAACCAGGGAGGGGTGTGCCAACGACCCATTTGGCAAGGTAGTCGACCATGAGTTCTGGGAAGGAACCTGTAGCCTCTTGGAATGAGGTCGACGGGCTCCATGGATGACAAAAAACGATGGTTGTTTCTCGAAGATGATAGGAAATGGAGAAGCGAGGAGAGGCGAGAAGAGAGAGTGAGAGTGGAAGAGGAGGGCGATACGCATATACATATATAGAGGCAGTGGGCGGGTTTCGGATTACAGATTCCGGATTCCAAATTAATTAGATTAACTTATATTATATATTTAATTAGAAATTAAGGTGCCTAGATACATCTCTCAATCAATGTTAGTGATCATACAACTTACCTGCCGTATTGCTTCTTAAGTAGCGACTCTAAAACATTAGTATATGATATTCTCATTTCTCCTCCCATTCAATTGATCTAATACAGCAGACATTGCAATTTAATTTCAAAATAAAGGTTGCATTTGCATGTCGTACATAATGTTGTCTCCACGTATTGCTATGTGCAATTTTACTTGTTATTTGCTTTTTAAAAGTTGCATATCCTTGATAATGATAATGATCTATATGATCTATAATGATATATATGACAATGATCTAAGTGAGAAGCAATACCGCAAGTTACAAGTTGTATGATCATTAACATTGATTGCGAGATGTATGTAGGCACCTTAATTTCTAATTAAATATATAATACAAGTTAATCTAATTAATTTGGAATCCGAAATATGGAATCTGAAACCCACCCACTGCCTGCCTCTGTATACGTATACGTGTATCGCTCTCCTCTGCCACTCTCACTCTCACTCAGTGTCTTCTCGCCTCTCCTCCCTTCTCCTTTATTTCCTCTCCTCTTCGAAAAACAACTACCGTCTTCCGTCATCCATGGAGCCTGTCGAACTCATTCCGAGAGGCTACAGGTTACTTCCCATGGCGGAAGAACTTATGGTCGACTACCTCGCCCATTGGGTCACTAGCACACCCCTCCCTGACTGCACTATCGCCTTCACGGACTCTACGACACTGAATCGTGGAATCTTCTCGACAGCGATCGGCATGAGGGCTATTTCTTTATAAAGCGCAAGCCCAAGAACAACGGTGACTTGCACGTGGATCGAAAGGTCGACATCGATTCTTGGACTCTAAAAAAAAACAAGAACCTGTCTAAGTCCATTGTCGAGCGCGAGATGGTGGTGGGATGAAAGAGCTTCATTTCCTTCAACGATGGCCGGTGGAAGAACTCCGGGTGGATGATTTATGAGTACGAGATGTGTTCCTCTGACTTCAAGAGACGACTTCTCCATCTCGTCAGGAAGACCTCGCATTAACCCATGTTTGATTTAGTTAATTGATGAGCTCAAACCAATAAAGGAAAAGGAAATTGGATTATGTCATATAGTGCTAGCCCAAACTAAACCAACCCACCCGAGTCTTGGATGAGTCATTTGCGTTGCACATGCTTGTTCAAGTAATAGGTTGAGTTGAGGTACAACAGACTAAATAGATGAGCGACGATGTGTCCAACGCCAATCGCATAGTTGGGTAGGCTTAACTTCATAGACTAGGATAAGCCTCACTCATAAGTTGGGCTGAGCCTTACCACTGAACTGGGCCATGTTTGGCTCGTGGGTTAGGTCAAGCCTAGACACCTGAGTTGGAGTTGTTCTGGCCACATGGATTGGGTCGTACCTAGTCATATGAGCTTGCACATGTTTGACTACATGATTGGGTTATACCTTACCAAATGGGTTAGGTCATACCTGGTCACATAGGTTGGATCGTACCTTGTCACATGGGTTGGGACGTACATGACCACATAGGTTGGATCGTACTTAGCCATATTGGCTGGGTCATGCTTGGCAATATGGGTTGGGTCGTACCTTACCACACATGGGTTGGAGAATGCATGATCACATGGACTGGATCATACTTGGCCACATGGGATGGGTCATGCTTGACCAATAAATTCATGATCTTAAATTTAAAACTAATTAAATCATAAAAATTCATACATAATTCTTAAAACACAGATATATCTAATTAAATAAATTAAAACTATTATATTAATCTAAAAATAAGAATTTTAATAATTAAATCAATATTAAAATTCACTTAAGCTTAAGAAATCAATATAAATCAAATAATTATTCTAACATCACAAATCAATTATCATTATTTATTAATTATAAAATTTCGAAATTAAAACATTATTATGCATCTAACAATCATAATATCAAGATTTAAAAATATAAATCAATGTTTATTAGAAAAGAAATGATCTTACCTCTCCTTGACTATCTTTTCCTCGAGATCATCTCATCGAGAAGTTCTCTCGTCAATCCTCTCATTTTCGGGCTTGGTGTGGAGTGAGAGAGGAGGATCCCCCTTTATATAGGAGAAGATGAGATCTTCTTAAAAAGGTAAGTAATAATTTAATTTTTATTTTAAATTTAATTTTTATTTTATTTTTACACAAAGACAAAAATATAATATTTATTTATAAAGATTCACATATAAAAATGGAATGCATATCATTTACTTCCTAAAAATCACATCACTTATTAGGAAATAAATCAATTAATAATCTAATTGATTAGAATAATTCCTAACTTATCCACATGATTAAGAAAATTAAATTTAATTATTTTTAAAAGTATAATATACAAACATAAAAGTTAATAATAAAGTAATATATTATTTATAGTAATTAATTTATGTTAAAAAATTTATAAAAATAATGAAGAGGCAGCATTAAAGTGGCGAAGAGGCAACGAGCATTAAATAATTTATCATTTCTATCGCTGTAATATGCTACGTTGTGAAATTTATAAGCAAATCTTTGCTACGGATAATTTATATGCCCACAGGTTTTGCTAAGGACAAATTTATATGCCCACATGTTTTTGCAAAGAAATTATTATTATTATTATTATTATTATTATTATTATTATTATTATTATTATTGAAATAGATTGAGACCTATTTTTTATTATTATAATTCAAACTATCCGTAGCAGGGAAGTCTCCGCATATCGGTTTACCATCCAAATTGGACGGGTTCCTTCCCACGACGGAGGAACTCGTGGTCGACGACTCACCAACTGGATCGCCCTCCTTCCCTGGCCACGCTTTCGGTCTACGGCACCGAGCCGTTGAATCTTATTGGCAACGATCGGCAGGAGGGATTCTTTGTCGAGAGCAAGTTCGAGAACAGCGATGGCTCGCGCATGGATCGAAAGGCCGGTACCGGTTCTATCAAAGCGGTTGAGTCCACGTTCGAAAAGCAAGAACTTGGGTTGAGCCCGTCCCGGCAGCCCATCGCGGCCCAAGAAGAACCGAGCGAGCCTCTTAGGTTTTAAAAACCCTAAGGTTACGAATGGGTTCTTCCACTCTGTAAAAAGAAGTCGGCGAGAAAACCGTCGGCTGCCCGCGAGATCGTGGGTGGGGGCGAAAGAGCTAACTTTCTTTTAACGATGGCCGGCGAAAGAGGGTGGACGATGGACGAGATGAGATGTGTTCTTCCAGTTTCGAGAGACGAGTTCTATGAAGATTTTGCATCAGGCCATCTCCGACGGCACCACCATCAAAACAGTTGACTCCACCTTATAAACCACCATCAAAACAAATGTCAAATAAGCCGGAAGAACACATCTCGTATTCGTACATTGTCCACCCGGAGTTCCTCTGCCGGTAGTCGTTGAAGGAAAGGCTGCTCTTTCACCTCACCACCATCTCGCGCCTTTGTTGACTAGTTCTTGTCTTTTGTCCAGAGTCTAAGAACCGGTGCTGGCCTTTCGATCCACGCGCGACAGGGAAGGGTGTGCCGATGACCTAGTTGTCGAGGTAGTCGACCACAGTTCCTCTTGTAGCCTCTTGGAACGAGGTCGACGGACTCCATGAGCGACGGTTGTTTCTTGAAGAGGATAAGAGAGGAAATGAACGAAGAGGAGGAGAAGGGAGCAGAGAGGCTAGGGGCGAGAAGACAAAGTGCCTTCATCGTCTTTGAATCCCATCGCCCCGTTCGGTCTTGCTCGACTCGGAAACAAAGGTGAGCATTTTTGGTTCGAAAGGTCTCTTCTGACAGCGAAATGCATGAATTTTACAGCTGATTTGGAGCTTTCCTTGTTGGATTTTACGTTCGAGGATCTTGAAGATGGAGATATCTGCGCTGGTGTTGGCTTGTGGCTTGAGGGTGGGAGCTGATGAAAGGTACAAGATTTGGTGTTGTATTGGCAATCCGTTGGCATTGCATTATGCTTCCGAGGCTAAGTGCTTCACAGTGCCGTCTTCAGCAGAGGGCTGGAGCTGATGGAACCAATAATAGGTCCCTGTATGTCATCAAGGTCGGACCTGTCCACAATGCCAAGTGCTTTCTTTTCGATTCTTACCACACCATCGCTTTGGTAAGTCGAGTTTACTAAGAGTTTAGTTTAATGAGACAGTTAGTTAAATAATGTCTAAATGATTCTACTATAGTTGATCTATCAGTTAGTTAATGAGACAGTTAATTAGTCAAGATAAATGGTGCTAAAAATTGTTAAATAATGTTAATTTCAGTTTTGAAAATCCTAATGGTTCTAAACGATCAAATATGAGTCACAAACGTGTTTATCAAATAGCAGTCTGGATTGATGCATAATAATATTTGAGAAAGTTTCTTTGACATCCATGCAACTTCTTATTAATGTTCTTCGTTGGGACTCTCACTACCAACCACAATGAATCATACTTATGTAGATGTTTCTCTAAAATAAAGATCCGGAAGTACACTGTCAAGCTTGGGTAACTTCTTAGCATATACTTCAAGATTGAGTTGTGATATTAGCAGATAAATAGGATGGATGGATCACAGCAACACTCATCAATATGAAAGCAGCAGCAAGGCTGCAAAATTAAAGAGGCAAAATCATCACAAAAACCATAGTAAGCGAACTCCATTTCACAAAAGACATAAATGCAACCAATTTATTTTGCGATCTCATTTTTTTTATGCAGATTTACTGATTAAACTTATTTTCTTTCAATTTAATTTGCCCTGTTTGAGAACCCATTCTGGAAAAAGATTATCCTTTGCAAGACCTTTTGGCATATTTTCCCGCTCTTGATTTTATTTCTTGAGAGAAATGAATTTTTCCTCCCAAGCTAAGAATTTGGTTTTCTGCAGTCGATAATCTGGAGATATTACATCTTTTTTAATTGCATTCTTTTGCAGAGAACATAGTGCTGCAACACCCATATAGCCGAATACTTACAAGCAGACAGCTAGAGTGGCCCTCTGTGCATCTTCACTGTAGTGCCAGATTTATTTTGCTGGAGCATTGTTGGGAACTAGCTTATTAAGTAAATGTTTTTATTTCTTTAGATTATTAGTTATAAAATTCATCATGGCAATCAGAGTTCTGCATTCGCTATCTCCCTCACCTCACAACATGGAACTTGTGGTTCGTTTTAACATTTCCTTCAGTGATGTACTTCCATGTGATGACATGAATTTATGCATCTTCTTTCAGGTTGAGAGATCATTTGACTTATCCAGGGTTCGTAAATGTTTTTTTTTTCTCGACTTGATTAAAAACATGTATATTTATTCTGTGGGTTATGGATGTATTTTAAAGATTTTCTGGTGAACTAGACCTAAAGTTGTCTGTCTTTGAGAAGTCACTTGTATGAATTCATGCCTTCTTGTTCATTATTGAGGATCAAAATTTTCAATGGCCGAGTCTTTGAGAAGTCAGTTATATGATGTATATGCCAAAAGGATGTGTTGCTTGTGGAGTGCACTAAATTGCTGTGTGATAGAACATACAAGTAATGTTAAGTTCTACATGAGGTTCTCCGTTTTTAAGTTGTATAGTTCTACATGGAAATTTAGTGCAGTCCACTAAATTGCTTGTGGAGTGCACTAAATTTCCATGTTCTACATGATAGAACATGACTTTGACACAATCATCATAAACTTTTTAAGTTGTATAGGTACCAGTAGTCATCTAAATTCTCCCCCAAAAGCATCATAAACTGACACACACTGCAACTAAATTCACTTTAGTTGTTTTCTGCAAAGATACATGATCATTCTCTATGAATGAATGATTGGTGAAACATCCTTCAGTTTCTCCAATCATATGATGCTTTCATGATCCGTCTTTCTGGAGCAAACATCTCTCCAGTGTATATGAACTGGTAAAGTTCCTATGTACTAACATTATTCCAATATATGACAGTTTAACAATACAAAATGAATCATAAACACCTAGCAGCATTTTCATGTGAGTTTCTCGAGATGGGAATAAACACAATAGTCAATGACTACACCTAGCAGCATTTTCATTGGAAACATATCGGTCTATGCCACACAATCCTCACCATGAGATCTTAATTAATGCTTCAAACTATTATTACCTTCTATAATTTTCATGATTTTGATATGATTGAATAGTTTCTTCAAATCAAATTGATCAAGAAATATTTGAAGGGTTTTCATCTTTTTATAGTTGACTGATGGCTCCTTGGAGAGGCTATATAGAGTGATCATTTACTGCTTTTCAAAGATGACTGACAATAATAAACATGAAATTGAAAAATACTAGTACAAGACCTCCATGTGCAAAACATTACATGTTAGGAATTGTTATCTCTGATACAAAATAAAATGCAAACAGATTGATAGCTACAGACAATTTTAATTTTCCATCATCAGTTGACTTAGTTAATGCTTCGAGTTTCAGATGTGAAAATGATTATGCTCGTTCAGCATGTGCTAATAAGTGTCTGCAACTAGGCAATCAAGCAGAAAGCAGAAGGCTTGATATCATTGCTGTCACTGCAATATGATACTTTGTGAAATTTATTGGCAGAAAGAGCAAATTTTTACTCACATTCGATGTCCCAATATATGTGCCACACGAACAGCAAAGAGGCACAGACCGACAGTCCCCAGCATCATAAGGAAGAATCCATAGCAAATGCAAGTCATATGTTTGCATGAAGCCTGACATGTCTGATCTCGCGTGATAGTAGTATATGCAGTAGAAGAAGATGAATATGCCGGTGGAGCCTCTACATAGAACAGACCTGAAGACGATAATATGAGGTTTTCAGACCATGAAGAATGACTATTATGTCAAGATCAGATGGTCTTTATATTAAGCAAGGAAGATATGGGATAAATGAATGTAGAACTTTTTTCATTAGCCAATAACAAGTAAAATTGCACAGAGCAATATGTGGAAACAAAATAAATTATATACTGCAACCTTTATTTTGAAATTTTGTTTGAAAACTGATCCAGCATATTTGCAATCAGCAGGAAGCTAATACCAGATTTCTGCACCATTTATGACACCTTTTCAATGGAAAAACTACCACAAAAACCAGTCTCCAATCTACGGGAGAGATCAGATATTATATTTAAAAACAACTATTAGCAAATCAACATAAAATTATCTAATGGCAAAGGATCGGAACCAATCACATAAAATTATTGGGAATATTGATAACGATCATTCTGACATTCACATTTTAACTTGTCAATAAGAGGTATCAGTTCACACGAGGAATTACTGACAATCTATAACAGAAATTGGTAACATTGTACATAAGGGAACATAGAAAAAAGTAACTAATAATAGCAGACCTAAATGGAGAGACACAGTTAGAAGCTCAATGATCACTAACATTGATTGATAGACGTATGAGGATACATTAATGTTTCGCCACAGGAACCTATGAAAAGATCGACACCAATTCCAAAATGAATGCCTTCCCACTATGAAATGGCTATTCCAGTCCGTGGAAATCCTGGGGGCTGGATATGAGTCAGTAAGGCTACAAGAGGATCAATTGGATACCATCTTATTTCTGAAAAATAGAAGAGAGGTAGAAAAAGGAAACACAGAAAAGTGTAGTTTTAGTTCACATGCTAGCTATCTCCTTCCTGGAAGTGGTCATCGACTGATTTGGGCTAATCATTCTGAATGCTCGTACCTTAAGCAGCAAGAATCATAAATAAGGAAATCCTTAAACCAAAACTTTGGAACATGAAGATAAATAAGCGAAGTCTCTAGGCAGCAGCACTGTAATATCGAATGAGTTCCAGTAAGATCAACAATGTTCACTTAGTTGAGTGTAATGCGTCAGTTAAATGGCACTTTAAATTCATGAAAGTGCATGAAGAAATTGGCACCATATTCCAAATTAATCATTGAATGCACAAGTTTAGCATAGCAGCTGAAAAGAATCAACAAATAAAAGAAACTGAGACTGTTCAATGTTAAGTTCATGGACAAACAGATATTCTTTTATTTTTATTTTTAATTTGAACTACTAGTATAGAAAATAAAGCCAATTTTCATGTTCAAAGTTCTAATGCAGTGGAAAAACATCAACCAAATTAAACCTACAGCGAGGTGTTGAGGATTCAAATACAAGTACATCACCGAAAGAAAGGAAAAAAAAAAAAAAAGCTTCTAAATTCTTCCCAATAGAAAGAGTCAAGCCACTGGTTGTCTGCAGGGCTACAGGCATGGATTGAAGACAAAGCACTTTCATGAATTACAAAAACTGGGCACTTGACCTTTTAAATTTTATTAATGCTCTCCATCAAAAGATAGACCAATGTAGCTAAAATTGCTAAAAAATCTGAGTAAAAAGATTGTAGTCAAAACAAGAGGCGGACTTCATAAATGTGGAAGCAGAACGAGAAACTGACATGGCAAACCGCAAGAAGTCCTAAGGCATAGCACCGTGAACTACTTCGCCTGGCAGTCTTGGCAAGCATGCTACCGAATGCAACACCAAATCTTGTACCTTCTATCAGCTCCCACCCAAAATCAGCGCAGATACCTCCGTCTTGCGGATACCTCCGTCTTCAAGATCCTCCGTCTTGAAGACACACAAAGAAATGCATAGATTGTACACCACAAGCCAACACCAGAAGAACCAGCGCAGATACCTCCGTCTTCAAGATCCTCGAACCTAAAATCCATCAAGGAAAGCTCAAAATCAACCCTAAACCGAACCGGGCGATTGGCTCGCTGGATCTCGGAGATACATAGAAAGAAGCTGAAGGAATGTGCGAAAGATAATTTCAAATTAAATATATATAATTCGACACTAAAATATAATTAGTCTAATTAATTTGGGGCTTTCCTAATCCAGAACAGGAAACACGCTTACATCTAACTTATCGGATTCGATTCAAGAATCCAGAACAGGAAACACTCTGTCCAACTCCAAGTTATATATATATATATATATATATATATATGGGCGTATCGCGCTCCTCTCCCACTCTCACTCTGTTCTTTCGCCTCTCGCGTCTCCTCTGCTCCTTCTCCTTCTTCTCCTCCTTCGTTTCCTCTCGGATTCGATTCAAGAATCCAGAACAGGAAACAATCTGCCAACTCCGAGCGCCATTGCCTATATATATATATATATATATATATATATATATGGGCGTATCGCGTTCCTCTCCCACTCACTCGGTTCTTTCGCCTCTCGCGTCTCCTCTGCTCCTTCTCCTTCTTCTCCTCCTTCGTTCCCTCTCGTCTCCTCTCCGGAAACTTTAGTCATCCATGGAGCCCGTCGACCTCGTTCCGAGAGGCTACAGGTTCGTTCCCACTGCGGAGGAACTCGTGGTCGACTACCTCGCCAACTGGGTCGCCGGCACACCCCTCCCTGGCCGAGCTGTCGCCTTCGCCGACGTCTACGGCACCGAGCCGTGGAATCTTCTCGGCAGCGATCGGCAGGAGGGCTATTTCTTTGCGGAGCGCCAGCCCAAGACCAGCGGCGGATCGCGCGTGGATCGAACGGCCGGCACCGGTTCTTGGCTTCTGAACAGAAGGCAAGAACCCGTCAAGTCCATCGTCGACGGGCGCGAGATGGTGGTGGGCAGACGGAGCTATCTTTCCTTCAAGGACGGCCGGCGGAAGAACTCTGGGTGGACAATGTATGAATACGAGATGTATTCCTCCACCTTCGAGACACGAGTTCTCTGTCACGTGAAGAAGACCTCGTATCAACCCATCTCCGGCGGCAACTTCAACAAAACGGTCGAGTCCACGTTCACGGAGGCCGCGAGGGAGACGCTCACCGGTGGCAGTTTCGTTGGGCAGAAGAGAAATAGAGAGGAATCTTCTACTCTCTCATCAGCAGCACCCAAGAAGTCCTGCCGGGGGTTGGTTGCACGTCCCAACGGAGCATTCCACTCCGACGTCTCACCATCTCCAACCGCGGTGGTGCAACAGCTCTTATTGGCTCCCGTCGTGACAACCCGGGAGAGTCGTCTTTCCTCCATCGACTCCGTGGCACCGAACGAAGCCGGAGTCCCAGCCGCCACCCCATCGCCAACGGACGTTGGTGGAGGTGACCTCGAAGCATTTGACCTCGGGATAACTGCGGAGGAGATCGAAGCATTCTTGGCTTCGTCTTCGTCGTCGGTCGATCTTGGCGGTGAGCAGCACTGCACCGACGATGCTTTCTTTACCAGAGAGGTTGATGCTCTCTTGATGTCCGATGCCACCGACACAGCCTCGACTACCATCCCCAAGGCCTCGCCGTCAGGCCACGTCGATGTTCTCTTGATGCCCGATGACACTCGGATAGATTCGACCACGGTCGCAGAGGTTTCCTCGTCGATCGACTTCGTCGTGTGTGAGCAGATGTACTGCACCGACGGTCCCTTCTTCTCGAGCCTGGAAGAGGTCCATGCCTTCTTGATGTCCGATGACACCTTCATTGCCTCCACTACGATCCCAGGGGCCTCGCTGTCATCCTCAACCGGCCTTGCCGCGGAGCAAACGGAGTTGCAAGCCTGCTTGAGGTCTGATTCGACCACGGTCGAAAAGGCTTCGATGTCATCGTCGAACGACTCTGTTGGGTGTGCGCAGACGGAGAACATAGATGACGACGACGGCTTGCTGCAAGAGATTGAAGCCTTCATGAAGGACACCCCAATGGATTCGACTATGATCTCGTGGTTGGAGCAGTAGCTTTGTTTGTATGGAAAATACTGTTTGTTCATGTATATCATAATAATGGAAGGAAAAGAAACGTATGTTCCTGTAAAAATTGGCCAATAACACGATACATTTTTCATCCCAACCCATGTATTTGTTGTCTCCTTTGATGCGATGTTGGTCTCCATAGGATGGTATAACGAATGAACCAGCAATCTGAGAGAGAGAGGTCACAGTGTTCTCCCAATGCATCAACATACCATAGTGGGCAAGCATTCTATTTGCCCACCATCCTCTATCATCAACTTCTCACAAAGTTAGTAATTGCTGGTTTAGATGATTGGTATTTGATCTGGAAATACAAAAACATGAGGCACAATTGGGAACTGATGATGTTCTTTTTATGCATCCAAAAAGATAACTAGTTTTCATTAGTGTAATTGATTGCTCATTCATTTGTCTTAAACCATGAATGATCAACCATTGAGCAAAAGAATAGAAATGAGATGCAACTACTGCATTTACAGTGCTAATTCCTGTGGTACACACAAACCTTGACAGTGCTAATTCACTTGATCATATATTTAGTAACATCTACACACCACTAATGCTAACACACTCACTGATCATATATTTAGCAACATCTACACACCACTGTCAAATGGGCAATAACTATACAACACCACCAAATTGAGATTTCTACAGCATGGAGACCATCAGTGTAGTTTCAGTTAAAAAAACTAGAATCTATTCTCTCGATGCTCAAGCAAACGATAGCTCGATTGTCCCTGTTGACATTTCGATACAATAGATAGGTTTGGAAGTTAGAGCAAGTCTGTACAGAGGAGGCCACCATCAATGCCAATCTCTACAACATCAGTTGCACAGGTATGCACATCCCTTGGAGCACTGCACCATTAGACATCTTCCCCATGGGTACCTCCAGCAATTAGGTTTCCTGCGTCTAATCCCACAGCAACAGTTGGTCGTGAATGTGGTGCTTGTGGTGGCAGTAGCCTCCCTATGTATGTCTTCTCTAAAGCGATAACAACAATCATAAATTATTAGTATATAAGCAGAGTCTGTAAACAACACTATCGTAATATCAGATCAGTTCCAATAAAAATTTTCTTATCCAGCTAAGTCTACGGTATTCACTTTGGTGAGTGCAAAGCAGAAGTCAAATGACAATTTGAATTCATGAAAGTGAATAAGGAATTGACAATATATTCCAAACTGATCACTGAATGCAGAAATTAAGCATAGCATCTGACAGGAATCAATAAATTTAAGAAACTGAGACTATTTAATGTATGTTCAAAGTTTCTGATCCAATGGAAAAACATTAACCATATTCAGCCCATTGTTAAGGGTACAATTGCCACTACTTTGCAAAGAAAGCTTTTAAATCCTTCTCAACAGAAAGAATCAAACCACTGATTGTTTGCAGGACAAAACGTGATGAATTTAAGACAAAGCACTTGCATGAATTACAAAAACTGGGCAATTGACCGTTTTCATTTTGTTAATGTTCTCCATCAAAAGCTTAAATGAATCAATATATAACACCTCTAAAGCAAGTAAAATGCAAAGTATAAATCAATATACAAGTGAAAAGCATGTTAAATGAGGATGGTTAAATGGAACAAGATAAAAGTTCAGCTTGCATCGCTTTGAAAGAAAAGTTTAGAGTACTCAAAACATCAAGTTAATGATTGTGGGCTTATCTAGCCCTATAAACCATCACAATTATTCTTCCACTTCTGATACAATGCTAATCGAGATAATTTTGATGACTGAACTTACTTAGCATACATTCAAGAATTAATTCAGGAACAATGTATATAGTGTATTCATGGATCACAACCAATATCTCATTTCATTTCACAAAAAAAAAGAATTTGGCACAAAAATTGGTTAATTGCAATGAAACTACTGAATGATGTTGTGATGTGTCCCACATAATTTTGATAGATCTGTCTTATATTTTCAAACACAATTTTTGTGGCATCGGTAATCAACATTAATATGATTTATAGCAAGCATCTATACCTTCATTTACTAAATTCAATTAAACCAAAGCATGCCAAATATTATCGTAAAAAAAAAAATACACTATGATGGATAATTCACTAAAAGGTTTGACTATGACACAATTGAAAAAAACACATTCGATCAAGATCAGAATAATTTTCATTTTATAACTAAAATCCACACAATATATATATATATATATATATATATGTATATTCAGTAACAAATGAGGCCACATAAATCTAGAATAGGCCCCAATAACCAAAAAAACTAGATAATGGGTATACTTAGATACCATGTATTCTTGCTTGCATCTATAACTTTATTATGATACATATATATGAGAAAATAAAGTATTTGTTGTTTTGGGATACTACCATGGGTCTCCTATGATGGCACCACCTCAATATGCAACTCCACCACCCAAGGGAAGTGGCTTTTTGTAAGGATGATTAGTGATCCAGTGTTCATGACTTCTTCGTTTCTGCTTTTAAAGATTTGTTATAATACTCTGTAACCAAAAAGCTTTTGTTTCTATGTTTATCTGTTTTTTATTTAATAAAAGTATTCGACAATAGAGGAGTATTATCTTTAGCTGATGAATAGAGATTAAATGGAACATTGGAAATTAGACATGATTTGCATCTTGGATGGATGATCTATTTTGCATCTTATTTCACATCTCGGCATGCAACCTATTTGGTCAATTCTTACTGTAGAGCTTTTATGTAGAAGAGGAACTTTGATTTGTAAAACATATATTTCGAAGAGTTTGGTTGAGATGAAGTTGCTAAATAAACTACAAATGACCTTCGTTTTGTCCTCGAAAATAATTATTTTTAAACTATAGAAAATTGAAATAATGTTGTTGGTGCAGCTAAAACAAACTTATAACTAAAATTTTTATTTTATTGCACTGGTATAATTGTTAGCTAAACATCAATTCCTGTTATTTTTTATGTTGTGCGATATATTACTCTTATGGTTGCATAATATTAACAGATGACTTCAAGGAATGGGGAAAAATTGAATATTTTTTGCTGCTTATTTATCAAGATATAGGTACAAAACATATTTGTTTTCATCATTAATTTTGCCTTTAGCAACAAAATATATTTCATCTCCAATATTGATTATAGCAACAAGATATTCCATTACTAGTAAAACTCTTCAGCAAGAATTTTATATTTTTCGGTGAAATAGTTATTTTCTCATTTAAAGGTTAATTTCATGTAATTTGGAGGTATTTTAATCATCAAGATCTTGTACTTGTTTGACAGGAATATAAATAGTGATTCACTTGCAGATTATATTTTAGAGCAGAAAGTCAATTTTCTTAATAGGAAAAGTCAACTTTTTATTTTTTAAAATTAGAGAAGACTGGAAACTTATGCCCACAGGTTTTAATAAGGACAAATTTTTCCCTAACTAGCTTTTTAAACAACGCAAATTTAATTAAAAGAAAACAATGTTAGAAAAACTCTTCAGCAAGAATTTTTTTATTTTTCAGTGAAAATTTATTTTCCCTTTTAAAGGTTAATTTTATATAAATTTGGAGGTATGTTATTCATCAAGATCTTGCAGTTGTTTGACAAGAATACAAATACTGTTTCATTACAGAGTATACCTTAGAGCAGAAACTTAATTTTCTTAATAGGAAAAAGGCAAAACTTTTCTTTCTTTAAAATTAGGGAAGAGTGGAAACATATGCTCACAGGTTTTACGAAGGACAATTTTTTCCCTAACTAGCTTCTTAAACAACGAAACTTTAATTGAAAGAAATCAATGTTAATCAATAAATCTGCACAAAAAACGAGATCACAAAATAAACTGCCTACTTTTATTTCTTTTGTGAAATTGAGATCACTTACTACGGTTTTTTGATGACTTCGCCACTGACTAGAATGTTTTGTTTCGCAGCCTTGCTGCCCTGTACTGCTGCTTTTGTTGACGAGTGCTGCTTGGATCCAGGCATCCTATTTGCTGCCTTTAAACACACTTGAAGTATCTGCTGTGAAGCTGCAATCAAAATTTCAAGCTTGAAAGTGTTTCAGCATCTTTATTTAGAGAAACTTCCATAAAAGTATGTTTCGCTGTGGTTAGCAGTGATGGCCACAAGAACATAAATAAGAAGATTCATGAATGTCAAATAACCTTTCTCAGTGATCATTCTGCATCAATCCAGTCTGCTACATGGAAGAATCTGATTACTTTAGTTAACACTTTTGCTACTCATTTCTTATCTATTAGAACCATTAGGGTCTTCGAAACTGAAAATCTGATATTAACATTAACCAATATTTTTTAGATAATTTTTTAGTGTCATTTATCATGACTAACTCGATGAGTTAACTGTCTCATTAACTTGACAAATCAATTATAGTAAAATCATCTGAATCCTTATAAACCAATGTTGATACTTAAACTCAAGTTAACTATAGTAGACTCATATAATCCTTATAAATCGATACAATTCTCTTCGAACATCTGAAAATGTGACATTACAAGTGATGAGATGTGAGGTTAATTCTCTGGTGAGATCTTCCCAAAGTCATAAATCATAAAATATATCAAATGTATACCAAGGTTTGACTTATCGGTCGACACCGGTGTGCCGCCCAGTACCGGTGTACCGACACATGGTACATTGGTGCATACTGATATTTCGACAAGGAAGAAAATAAGGTTGAAGTGGATGGTCCGATGGAGGAATAGAGGAGGAAGAAGGAAGAAGACGAAGAAAAAAAAAGGGAGGAGGAAAGGAAGTGCAGCGATACCTGGGAAGCAGCGGCAGCGTCGAAGGGAAGCAGCAGCAACATCGCATCGGCGATGCGATGTGAGGGAATGCCACGGCATCGTACGCGAGAAGAGGAGCCCTAATATGCCTTTTGAATTTTTTTAATGCCGAAATGAACTGGGGTCCACCCCTTTTTAATTTTTTATTATTTTAATTCGGACAACCCCAAAAAGGCCTATCCATGTATCAATACAATGCTTAGACCTATACGTACCACCCAAACCGCACTGTACGGCGGGTACAACAATCCTTGATGTATGCAATCATACCTCAGTCTTCAAGATCCTCCGTCTTGAAGACACCCACCAAAGAAATGCTTGAATGTCTTCAAGAATCACTCTGTCCAACCCCGAGCGCCCATTCTCTCTCCTCTCCAACTCTTCAAGAATCCTCTGCTCCCTTCTCCTTCTTCTCCTCGTTCATTTCCTCTCGTCCCCTCTCCGGAAACTTTAGTCATCCATGGAGCCCGTCGACCTCGTTCCGTCAGGCTACAGATTCGTTCCCACGGCGGATGAACTCGTGGTCGACTACCTCGCCAACTGGGTCGCCGGCAAACCACTCCCTGGCCGCGCTGTCGCCTTCGCCGACGTCTACGGCACCGAGCCGTGGAATCTTCTCGGCAGCGATCGGATGGAGGGCTATTTCTTTGCGGACCGCCAGCCCAAGGCCAGCGGCGGCTCGCGCGTGGAACGAACGGCCGGCACCGGTTCTTGGCTTCTGAACAGAAGGCAAGAACCCGTCAAGTCCATCGTCGACGGGCGCGAGATGGTGGTGGGAAGAAGAAGCTACCTTTCCTTCAAGGACGGCCGGCGGAAGAACTCCGGGTGGGTAATGTATGAATACGAGATGTGTTCATCCACCTTCGAGACACGAGTTCTCTGTCACGTGAAGAAGAGCTCGTATCAACCCATCTCCGACGGCAAGTTCATGAAAACGGTTGAGTCCACGTTCACGGAGGCCGCGACGGAGACGCTCACCGGCGGCAGCAGTTTCGTTGGGCAGAAGAGAAATAGAGAGGAATCTTCTATACTCTCATCAGCAGCACCCAAGAAGCCATGCCGGGGGTTGGTTGCACATTCCAACGGAGCATTCCAGTCCGACGTCTCACCACCTCCAACCGCGGTGTTGCAACAGCTCTTATTGGCTCCCGTCGTGACAATCCCGGAGAGTCGTCTTTCCTCCATCGACTCCGTGGCACCGAACGAAGCCGGAGTCCCAGCCGCCTCCCCATCTTCAACGGACGTTGGTGGAGGTGACCTCGGGATAACTGCGGAAGAACTCGAAGCATTTGACCTCGGGATAACTGCGGAGGAGATCGAAGCATTCTTGGCTTCGTCTTCGTCGTCGGTCGATCTTGGCGGTGAGCAGCACTGCACCGACGATGCTTTCTTTACCAGAGAGGTTGATGCTCTCTTGATGTCCGATGCCACCGACACAGCCTCGACTACCATCCCCAAGGCCTCGCCGTCAGGCCCCTTCTTCACGAGCCTGGAAGAGGTCCATGCCTTCTTGATGTCCGATGACACTTTCATTGCCTCGACTACGATCCCAGGGGCCTCGCTATCATCCGAGTTGCAAGCCTGCTTGATGTCTGATTCGACCACGGTCGAAAAGGCTTCGACGTCATCGTCGAACGACTCTGTTGGGTGTGCGCAGACGGAGAACATAGACGACGACGACGGCTTGCTGCAAGAGATTGAAGCCCTCATGAAGTTCGATGACACCCCAATGGATTCGACTATGATCCCGTGGTTGGAGCAGTAGCTTTGTTTGTATGGAAAATACTGTTTGTTCATGTATATCATAATAAAGGAAGGAAAAGAAAACATATGTTCATGTAAAAATTGGCAATAACACAATTCATTTTTCATCCCAACCCATGTATTGTTGTCTCCTTTGATGCGATGTTGGTCTCCATAGGATGGTATAACGAATGAACCAGCAATCTGACAGAAAGGTCATTGTAGTGGGCAAACAGCCAATATGCCCTCTACTTTTCATTAGTGTAATTGATTGCTCACTCATTTGAGTTAAAACATGATTGATCAACCAAAGAGCAAAATAATAGAAATGAGATACAACTGCATTGACAGTGATAATTCCTGTGGTACACACAAACCATGACACTGCTAATTCACTCACTGATCATATATTTAGCAACATCTACACACCACTGGTGCTAACTCACTCACTGATCATATATTTAACAATATCTACACACCACTGGCAAATTGGCAATAACTATAAAACACCACCAAATTAAAGATTCAGTTAAAAAAAACTAGTATCTATTCTCTCGATGCTCAAGCAAACCATAGTTCGATTGTCTCTGTTGACATTTCGATACAATATATTGGTTTGGAAGTTAGAGCAAGTCTGTACAGAGGAGGCCACCATCAATGCCAATCTCTACAACATCAGTTGCACAGGTATGCACATCCCTTGGAGCACTGCACCATTAGACATCTTCCCCATGCGTAGCTCCAGCAATTAGATTTCCTGCGTCTAATCCAACAACAACAGTTTGTCGTGAAGGTGGGTGGTTGTGGTGGCAGTAGCCTCCCTATGTATGTCTTCTCTAAAGCGATAACAACAATCATAAATTATTAGCACATAAGCAGAGTCTATAAACAGCTCTATCGTAAAACCAGATCAGTTCCAATAAAAATTTTCTTATCCAGCAAAGTCTACAGTATTCACTTTGGTGAGTGCAAAGCAGAAGTCAAATGACAATTTGAATTCATCAAAGTGACTAAGGAATTGACAATATTTTCCAAACCGATCACTGAATGCAGAAATTAAGCATAGCATCTGACAGGAATCAATAAATTTAAGAAACTGATAGACTCTTTAATATAAGTTCAAACTTTCTGATACAATGGAAAAACATTAACCAAATTCAGTCCATTGTTAAGGATACAATTGCCACTACTTTGCAAAGAAAGCTTTTAAATCCTTCTCAACAGAAAGAATCAAACCACTGATTGTTTGCAGGACAAAACGTGATGAATTTAAGACAAAGCACTTGCATGAATTACAAAAACTGGGCAATTGACATTTTTAATTTTGTTAATGTTCTGCATCAAAAGCTTAAATGAATCAATATATAACACCTCTAAAGCAAGTAAAATGAAAAGTATAAATCAATAGACAAGTGAAAAGCATGTTAAATGAGGATGGTTAAATGGAACCAGATAAAAGTTCAGTTTGCATTGCTTTGAAAGAAAATTTTAGAGGACTCAACATCAAGTTAATGATTGTGAGCTTATCTAGCCCTATAAACCATCACAATTATTCTTCCACTTCTGATACGATGCTAATCGAGATAATTTTGGTGACTGAACTTACTTAGCTTACATTCAAGAAATAATTCAGCAACAATGCATATAGTGTATTCATGGTTCACAACCAATATCTGATTTCATTTCACAAAAAAAAAAAAATCGGCACAGAAATTGGTTAATTGCAAAGAAACTACTAAATGATGTTGGGATGTGTCCCACATAATTTTGATGGATCTGTCTTACATATTCAAACACAATTTTTGTGACATCGATAATCAACATTAATATGATTTATAGCAAGTATCTATACCTTCATTTACCAAATTCAATCAAACTAAAGCCTGCTGGATATTATCATAAAAAAAGAATTACACTATGATGGATAATGCACTAAAAGTTTTGACTATGACACAATTGAAAAAACCACATTGGATCAAGATCAGAATAACATTTTATAACTAAAATCCACATCGTGTATTCTTGCTTCAATAAAAAGATGCCGTTACAACTTTATTATGATACATATATATATGAGAAAATAATGTATTTGTTGTTGTAAGATACAACCATGGGTCTCCTATGATGGCACCACCTCAACATGCAACTCCACCACCCAAGAGAAGTGGCTTTTTGGAAGGATGATTAGTGATCAAGTGTTCATGACTTCTTCATTTCTGCTCTTAAAGATTTGTTATAATACTCTGTAATCAAAAAGCTTTTGTTTCTGTGTTTGTCTGTTTTTTGTGTAATAAAAGTATTCAATATTAGAGGAATGTTATCTTTAACTGATGAACAAAGATTAACGGAACTGTGGAAATTAGACATGATTTGCATCTTGGATGGATGATATGTTTTGCATCTTGTTTCACATCTCAGCATATAACCTATTTGGTCAGTTCTTACTGTAGAGCTTTTATGTAGAAGAGGAACTTTGATTTGTAAAACATATATTTTGAAGAGTTCGCTTGAGATGAAGTTGCTAAATAAACTATAAATGACCGTCTAAAATATTTTTTTTAAGACTATCGAAAATTGAAATAATGTTGTTGGTGCAGCTAAAACAAACTTATAACTAAAATTTTTAATTTATTGCATTGGTATAATTGTTAGCTAAACATCAATTCCTGTTATTTTTTCTGTTGTGTGATATGTTGCTCTTATGGTTGCATAATTTTAACAGATTACTTCAAGGATTGGGGAAAATTTGAATATTTTTTGCTGCTTATTTATCAAGATATAGCTACAAAATATATTTCTTTTCATCACCAATTTTGCCTTTAACAACAAAATATATTTCATTTCCAATATTGATTGTAGCAACAAGAGCTTCCATTACTAATGTAATTTGGAGTGAAAAAGTTATATTCTCATTTAAAGGTTAACTTTATGTAATTTGGAGGTATTTTAATCATCAAGATCTTGCATTTGTTTGACAGAAATATAAATAGTGATTCACTTACAGAGTATACTTTAGAGCAGAAAGTCAATTTTCTTAATAGGAAAAGTCAAAACTTTATCTTTTTTTTAAATTAGAGAAGACTAGAAACTTATGCCCACAAGTTTTACCATGGACAAATTTTTCCCTAACTAGCTTTTAAAACAATGCAAATTTAATTGAAAGAAAACAATGTTAATAAACAAAACTGCACCAAAAATGAGATCACAAAATAAACTGCCTACTTTTATTCATTTTGTGAAATGGAGATCACTTACTATGGTTTTTGTGATGATTTCTCCACTAATTAGAAAGCTTTGTTTTGCTGCCTTGCTGCCCTTGCTGCTGGTTTCTTACTGATGATTGCTGCTTGGATCCAGCCATCCTATCTGTCGGCTGATATCAGTGATCGATCTTGAAGTATTTGCTGCCTTTGAACACACTTGATCTGCTCTGAAGCTGCAATCAAAATTTCAAGCTTGGAAGTGTTTCTGCATCCAAGATAGACCAATGTAACTAAATTTGCTAAAAAATTCAAGATGAGTAAAAAAGATTGTAGTCAAAGCAAGAGGCAGACTTCATACATGTCAAAGCAGAACGAGAAATTGACATGGCAAACCACACAAATTCCCGAAGACACAACTGTGAAGCACTTCACGAAATGCAATGCCAATGGATAGCCCATACAAGATCAAATCTTGCACTTACGATATGTTCCGTCAGCTCCGACCCTCAAACCACAAGCCAACACCAGTGCAGATATCTCCATCTTCGTTAGTCCAATATGCTATCAGGTAATCAAGCAGAAAGCAGATGATCAATGTCCTTTCTTTAAAAGATATGTCAGTCTTTTTCCATAAAACAGAATATAAAAACTCTACATCTAATTCCTTATCCTCTGAGATATCCATAATAATGTTGGACATTGATCTATATGACCCTATCATCATTGTAAAGAATATTGAAATGGATGTGTTTAAAGAACAAGTGATTTTCTTTGCCCGAATCAGTCTTGTCCCACTAAATCTTGCCCAAGAATCCCCATAGAGGCATATCATCATAATACATTTCAAAGTAGTAGTCCCTTGAATACAGCATGATGTCTGTACTTTGCAACATCTTCTTTTGATAAGTTTTTCTTACAAAGAGACTTTGACTGCTTTCCCTCCAGAAAATTTAACCATATGGAGCATTGACCAAATTGATAAGTTCTTCTTACAAAGAGACTTTGACTGCTTTTCCTCCAGAAAATTTAACTATGTGGAGCATTGACCAAACGATCACCAATTAGAACTTCCCCAATAGCTTCTTTTGATCTAATAAATCAGCAAAGTTAGTATTGCCAACAGACTCATGCAGCTTAGTAGTCAGTGGAACAGTAAGGATAGTCAAGAACGAGCAGAATGGCAAGTCGTAGTAAGCATATGTCTCACTGCAGATGCAAAAAGGAAAGGGCTCATATTTAAGAGACACTAAAATATTAAGTAAATAATAAATATCCTAAAACAAGAGCATCACTAAAAAGTGTCAATAAGAGGATCAAAGGCAGCAGAATAACAGGACATGGTAATGTTTAAGGCTATAAACAAGCAAGTTGAAAATAACCCTAACAATCCACAACAAGCAGCATATACATAGACATGTAAAAATGGTAAAGAACTAAAACCACTACAACATGAAGCACACCAAAGAGAAGATTTTTGAAGACTTGACATGGTGCAAAGTCTAAAATCCCTGATCTTTTATATATTTTGGTTTGCTATGAAAGAAATATTGACAAATCAAGATAAAACAATGGTAAAGGATCGGAAACACTACCCTTTGATGTGAACCAAACTTAGGAGTCCCCCATTCATGGGAGAGATCAGAGATCATATTTAAAAACAACTATCAGCAAATCAACATAAATTTATCTAATGGTAAAGGATCAGAACCACTCCAAATTGACGCATGCAAAAGCAAAGATTTTTTTTGCTTTGACATTGTCCAAATTTAGTTATCCCTAATCTTGTTTTGAGAATTTGGCATTTTCATTGAAAAAGAAACTATCAACAAATTAAAGTGAAATTAAATAGCAGTAAAATATCGGAACCATCATAGCATGAAGTGTAGCAAATAAAGAATTTTTTGAGCTTTGACGTGATCCAAACTCAGCAACCCCTAATCTGTTATGGAGAATTGGGCTTTTTCAATTGAGAAAACAACCATCGATGAACAGAAATAAAAATAAATGCATTCATTCTAAATCACAACATATTTTAAGAAAACTAAAGGGGACACACAAAGCAATGTATGGCAAAATACGAACCTAATAACAATCGTAGCAAAGACATCCCATCCGCAAACCCAAGCAGAAGTGCCGAAGCGATAATGCAGCAATAACGGAAAGGAAATCAACTTGGGTTGTGAACAGATGTGATTCAGCGATTGGAAACAGTGGTCGATCAGGATACTGTTGCTTTTGGTTGTTAGTACATCCAGACATGAGGCAGCAAATTGGACCAAGCATCCTTCAACACGTGTCCGTATGAAGTGACAATTACATTATCTGGTTTAAACGGAGAAAATTTGACCATCCATCTTGGATGGATGATCTGTTTTGCATCTTGTTTTACATCTTATCATTGCAACCTACTTGGTCAGTTCATACTTGGTCAAAACTAATTTTTTCCCTAATTAGCTTCTGAAACAAGGCAAGTTTAATCGAAAGAAAATAACGTTTAACAATAAATCTGCATGAAAAAATGAGATCACAAAATAAACTGCACACTTGTAATTTCTTCGGTGAAATGGAGATCACTTACTATGGTTTTTGTTATGATTTCTCCACTCACTAGAGTGTTCCGTTGCTGCCCTATGCTGCTGCTTTCTTATTGATGAGTGCTGGTTGGATCCAGCCATCCTATTTGTCTACTGATATCACTTCTCAATCTTGGACGAAAGAAGAAAAGAAGAAGAAGAAGAAAAAGGAGTAGAAGTGCGGCGATACCTGGAAACAGCGGCAGCGTCGAAGGGAAGAACAGTTATAACAGCGGCAAAGCGGCGAAGGGGCAACATTGCAGCGGCGAAGAAGAGGCAACATTGCAGCGGCGAAGAAGAGGCAACATTGCAGTGGCGAAGGGGCAACATTGCAACGGCGAAGAGGCAACGCTAGTGTTTCGTTGTGTAGAGCCGCTGCCTCTTCACCATAAGATCTGGGACCCATAGCGGTGAAGTGGGGCAACATTGCAGCTGCGAGGAGGTATATTATAATAATATACACAGTAAAAGAAGATGAATATGCCACATAGACTCGTATTAAGACCACGAAGAATGACTATTAGGTCAAGATCAAATGATTTATTATTATTATTATTATTATTATTATTATTATGCATGTTAATTTCAAAAAGCAAATAATAAGTAAAATTGTACATAACAATATGTAGAGACCAACAACATTATATACTACATGCAAATGTAGCCTTAAAATTTAATTATAATATTTTCGATATTAAATCAACTGATAGAATTACTTAGCAGAATATAAAATTACTTCCATATTAGATCAATTGAAATGCAAACAACATTAGAAATGTTTTCAAAATTGTAACTACCCAGATCATGGGCCTATAAGAACTAACCTATAACTTATAGATGATGAGTCATTTTTTTGAAACTACCCTATAATTACTTCTAACTACCTAAATAACTACTATAAATCAATTCTCTAACAGAATTTTCTCGGCAGCGATCGGCTCAACAGAATTTTCTCGGCAGCAATCGGCAGGGCTATTTCTTTGCGGTGCGCCAGCCCAAGACCAGCGGCCCAGCGCTCGCGCGTGGATCGAACGATCGGCACCGGTTCTAGGCTTCTGAACAGAAGGCAAGAACCCGTCGAAGTTCATCGTCGACGGGCGCGAGATGGTGGTGGGAAGGAGCTACCTTTCCTTCAAGGACGGCCGGCGGAAGAACTCCGGGTGGACAATGTATGAATACGAGATGTGTTCCTCCACCTTCGAGACACGGCGGCAACTTCAACAAAACGGAGACGCTCACCGGTGGCAGTTGAAGCATTCTTGGCTTCGTCGTCGTCGCCGAGCAGCACTGCACCGACGATGCTTTCTTTACCAGAGAGGTTGATGCTCTCTTGATGTCCGATGCCACCGACACAGCCTCGACTACCATCCCGAAGGCCTCGCCGTCAGGCATCGTCGATGTTCTCTTGATGCCCGGTGACACTCGGATAGATTCCACCACGGTCGCAGAGGTTTCCTCGTCGATCGACTTCATCGTGTGTGAGCAGATGTACTGCACCGACGGCCCCTTCTTCACGAGCCTGGAAGAGGTCTTCCAGGCCTTCTTGATGTCGAATGACACCTTCAACCGGCCTTGCCGCGGAGCAAATGGAGTGCGCGCACAATGCCCGCTCGACAACCCCGAAAGAGTTGCAAGCCTGCTTGATGTCTGATTCGACCACGGTCGAACCGGCTTGGTCGTCATCGTCGAACGACTCTATTGGGTGTGCTGCAAGAGATTGAAGCCTCCATGAAGTCCGATGACACCCCTATGGGTTCGACTATGATCTTGTGGTTGGAGCAGTAGCTTTGTTTGTATGGAAAATACTGTTTGTTCATGTATATCATAATAATGGAAGGAAAAGAAAATATATGTTCATGTAAATATTGGCAATAACAAAGTTCATTTTTCATCCCATCGCATGAATTGTTGTTTCCTTTGATGCGATGTTGGTCCCTATAGGATGAACCAGCAATCCGAGAGAGAGGTCACTGTTTTCTTTCTTCCCATGCATCAACATACCATAGTGGGCAAGCATCCAAAAAGATACTGACGAAGCCCTGTAGTTTTTTATTAGTGTAATTGATTGCTCACTCATTTGACTTAAACCATGAGTGATCAACAAAAGAGCAAAAGAGTAGAAATGTGATGCAACTGCATTAACAGTTGTAATTCCTGTGGTACATACAAACCTTGGCGGTGCTAATTCACTCACTGATCATATATTTAGCAACATCTACACACCACTAGTGCTAATTCACTCGCTGATCATATATTTAGCAACATTTACACACCACTGTCAAATAGGCAATAACTATACAACACCACCAAATTGAGATTTCTACAGCATGGAGGTCATCCGTGAAGATTCAGTTAAAAAGACTAGAACTATTCTCTCGATGCTCAAGCTAACGATAGCTCGATTGTCCCTGTTGATATTTCGATACAATAGATAGGTTTGGAAGTTAGAGCAAGTCTGTACAGAGAATGCACATCTCTACAATGCCAATCTCTACAATATCAGTTGCACAGGAATGCACATCCCTTGGAGCACTGCACCATTAGACATCTTCCCCATGGGTACCTCCAGCAATTAGGTTTCCTGTATCCAATCGCACATCCAATCCTCCTGTCCCATCATGGTGACGTCGTTCAATCTTCGTCCTAAGATGACATCGTCTAATAACATTGTCTATCCATAGTCTCTTTCTTATCACGAGGTCTCGTTATATTTGAGGAGTAGAGAAAAAAAAAAATAAAATTAAGAGAAAAAAATAAAAATTGAGAGTGTCAATTAGCTAGTTTAGTTGGCAAAGACATTGACAGTTTATTGTAAAATTATGAATTAAAATTTATCTTCGTCACTTATTTTTATTAAAAAATAAAAATAAAAATTGAGTGTTTTTCTAAAAATCACGTAACATCAATTTCCTAAAATTTATTTAATTGATGTCCTAAATGAGAAACGAGTTAATCCCAAAAGTGAAAGACGAGTTAAATTGATTTATAAAAAATAGATAGACACTACGCATTCTGAAATGATATTATCGAAATTTATTAAATTAATGGATTAATTATCCCGATTGAAAACAGAAGACCAATGCTCTGCTCTGCTCTGCCTTCCACCATCTGAAGGAAGCTTTATGCCGCTTGTCCTCTTCTATGGCACCGCTCTGAAGAGATCTCTGTCTCCCACAACATCTTTATACGCTCGTGCTTGAGAGATTGCCGCAAAAGAGAAGATGGGGAAGCAAACTCATCCACTCTACGCTCAGATTCTAAGTTGCTTTCTTGCGGATGCATTAAAGCATCTGAAAGAATATAGCACTTGAGACGGACCTCGAGGGTTGAGAGGTCTCTGCTTCATGCCCTGACTCTCTTGTGGCCAGGCTTCCCTTGGGAAGCAGCTCCAGCTTCAGGTGATGCCTCCATTGACCCGGTGAAGGAGAGGCAGAGCTCGACGTACACGTCGACGACGCGGCGGATATTGCTGTTGAGCTCCCCGATGAGGCGGACGTTGCGGTTGAGGCGTCCGGGGATCCTCGACGCCTGGTTCTGGTTGATCTCGTTGATCAGTTTCCTGTTCTGGTCCAACCGGCTCTGCACTTGCCCAAAGCTCTTGTGGAAGGTCTGCATCACCTTGTAGTCCCCTTGGCTGCCATTTCCCAAGACTGGGAACGTCTCTCCTCCTTCCATTGCTCCCTTCTCGCCCACCAAGCATTGCAAATAACAGGAGAAATCCTGGACGGAGACAACCACTTGGCACAACGGCCAATTACTACAAAAGGGAGGACAGATGGATACAAGTTTTAGCTCAAAGCCGAATCATTTTATGCCAAGAGAAGACGAATCGGCAGCTAAGATGAAACTTAAACTGGAGGGTAAAGAACTGATATTGAATGGCATCCAAGGATCATATTTTGATCAGAAATTCTAATCGATCCTCCTGGAAAACGAGGGAAGATCGAGAAAAATAGTCTGGAACATCATCAAGACTTCCAGCAAGAAAGATACAATTTTGATGCGAGCAAACAACAGTGACAACAAATACGACAAGAACAGAGAGGGAAGGATTTGCATCAAGCATACATACCTTGCAGAAGTTGGAAACTCCAATTCGAGCTTATGGAGAAGGGGAAAGAAATCCGGAAAGAGGGTGTGTGTGTTGAGGATTCGGTGCAGAAGAATCTACATTTATGCGAGGATACATATCTCAGCGGTCCGCAAACCAAAGACACAAAGATAGAGGGCGAGTCTTGAAGTTGCCGAATACAGGCACTTTTATATAAATAATAATAATAATAATAATAATAATAATAATAATAATAATAATAATAATGGAGGTTAGATTTTATTGAGTCTGCCCAAACTTGTATTGATGGAACATAGTGATGGATGAACATATAAACACAAATTGATGAGTACACCTCAAATCCTTTTCAATTGCCATTAGTTTATGGGTTAGGTTGTGGGGGACATGGAGTACAAAATACCGAAGCATAGTGCATGTATCTAATTGATACTGTACGTACGTCCATGAGAAGATCACATCTTTATTTCAATCCAAATCAAATCAAAATGCAACCAGCCCGATAATCTATTCGGTCTAAATTAAATTAGAATTGAACTTAGAATAATTTAATTATAATTTTTGATTTAAAAAATACCTAAAGCAATTACTTTTATGTGTCAAGAAGTATGTCCAAGTATATCTACTATAATCGTTTACAATGACAAAAGCGTATTTGCAATCTCCTAGGCTTAATGTATCAATTTATCCAAACAATCCATATGAATCAATTGCAATGATCTAAATGTGTTTATTTGATTTTTGAAACTATCTTTTATTTATTTTCCTAGTTCACATGCATCACACACATTATCTTTAACAAACTTAATGTTACGAATTCCTCTTACGAGTTCTTTGTATGAGATTTGAGAGATTAGTTTCATGCTAGCATGACCTAATCTCTTATGCCAAAGCCAAGCATCGTCATTCAAAATCGAAAAACATATTTCATTACAAAGATCATCAATGTTAATAGTGTATATATTATTTTATTTTAGGGCAATCATGGATGTGTTTTTGTGTGATTTTTCAATGATGCAAGCATTATATTCAAATCTAATGATATATTCTTTATCACATAATTGATTAATGCTCAAAAGATTATGCTTTAAGCCATCAACCAACACTATATCTTCAATCAAAAAGTTAGATTTGTTACATATAGTTCCTTTGCTAATGATTTTACCCTTATTGCTATCTCCAAAGGTGACATACCATTCGTCTAGGTTAGTGAGCTTAGAGAATTGAGATGGATCTCTGGTCATATACCTTGAGTATCCACTATCAAGGTATCATCTCTTGCTCATAAATATTTCTATAAAAAAGGGTGATTTTTAGATACCCATTTGACCTTGGGTGCCTCAAAAATCGATCTACACAACTTATCATATTGCATTTAGTCATTTGAGGTTCCTTAGGAACTTAAATCAATTTGTGTGGATTATATCTTTTAAGTGGACATTTATAGGCAACATGTCCACGTTTGTAACAAAAATTGCATTTGGTGTGGGGTGATACATGCAAGGTAGGGCCTTTAACAAAGGTAGTTGGATTTTGGTGAGAGCTACTCACAAATCCGATTCCACCTCTTCTATGAACGTGACCCTTATTGGCAAGGATCATGTTCAAGGACTTACTATCAACCTCAAACTTTTCTAAGGTTTCTTTAAGTAGCAAGTTTTCCTTTTTAAGTGTTTCTAATTTATTATATTTTGTGCAAAGAGCTAAACTATCATCATGCTCAATTTTTAGTCCATTAAAATCGCTAACGAGAGAAGCATGCTCCTTTTACAATAATTTATATTTTTTACTAACTAATTTACATTCATCAAATAAATCATGAAAATCACTTAGTAGTTCATCAAAAAATAAATTTGCATCTAATGAACTGCTTACCTCATCTCTAATAGCTATTAGTGCATAGTGAGCAACTTGCTCTGTGTTAGTTGGCTCCTCTTCTTTAGATGCACTTAAATCGTCCCAAGTTGCTTTAAGAGTCTTCTTCTTCTTTGGTTGCTTCTTCTTTTCTTGGGGACATTTGCTTTTAAAATGTCCCGGCTTCTTACATTCATAGCATATAACTTGTCCTTTCTTGGGTTCAATTTTGTTTTTAGTGTCATTTTTAAATTTATTTCTTTTTATAAATTTTTTAAACTTTCTTGTCAAGAGTGCCAAGTCATCATCATAGTCCTCATCACTTGAATTTTCTTTCAAATGGTCTTCATGAGTTCTTAGTGTCATATCCTTCCTATTCATTGGAAGATTATTATCAAGCTCTTCATGAGCATTGTAAGTCATATCATAGGTCACTAGTGACCCGATTAGTTCTTTAAGAGGGAAGTTATTTAAGTCCTTGACCTTTTGAATGACTGTTACTTTAGGGTCCCAACTCTTTGGAAGAGATCTCAATATTTTATTAAAAGTTTAAAATTTGAAAAATATTTGCCAAAAGCTTTTAGACTATTGACGACATCCGTAAAACGGGTGTACATGTCGATAATTGTCTCGTTTGGCTTCATCCAAAACAATTCATAAGTATGAACTAAAAGATTTATCTTTGACTCCTTTACTCTACTACTTCCTTCGTGAGTTATTTCGAGAGTGTGTCAAATATCAAAGGTCGTTTCACAAATAGACACTCGATTGAACTCGTTTTTATCTAAAGCACAGAACAAGACATTCATAGCCTTAGTATTTAAAGCGAAAGTCTTCTCCTCCAACTCATTCCAATCGTTCATTGGAAGATAAAGACTTTTGAAAACCATTTTTGATAATGTTTCATAGCTCAAAATCCATAGAAATCAGAAAGATCCTCATTCTAGTCTTCAAATATGTGTAATCTGTCCCATTGAACATTAGAGGATGTGTGATTGAATGACCCTCTTGGTTGTCAGCAAATGCCATCTTTCTTGGGTTTCAAACCAAATGAGAGTGACCTTGCTCTGATACCAATTGTTAGGATCAAGAGCGGCACTAAGAGGGGGGGTGGGGGGTGGGGTGAATTAGTACAGCGGAAAAATTACGTCGATTCAAAATCCTTCGTATGATAAAAACGGTTTTGACTCAAATTATTTATTTCACTTTAAATAAGTAGAGAAGAGAAGGTTGAGTAGTTTACGATGTAATAAAGTTGAATGCAGTAAAGAGAATTTACAGTAAGGAAAGAATACACCGAAATTTATAGTGGTTCGGTCGTTGTGACCTACATCCACTTTTGATTCCTCCTCCGTCGAGGTCATCGGTGTCCACTAATGGTCCTTCTTCAATAAGCGAAGACCAACCACCTTTTTACAGTGCTTTCTCCTTTTCATGGATTTAGGAGATAATCCTTACAAGCCTCACTCCTATTTCTTGGATGATTACAAAGCTAAGAGAGGGAGGAGGAGGACTCTTCTCACTTTTACAACACTTTTAATACCCCAACACTTAAGATTTTTTCACACTTTTGATTGCACTTTATTACTCTTCTATGCAGAAAAGGGTAGTGTATTTATAGGCACAATGACTTTAGAATTGAAGCCTAAAAGTGTAATATCTCGGATTTCCGGGGTACTGATGGTACCATTGCATGACACCTGACACTAGGCGGTACCATCGCCTAACAGAGCTCTCAAAGACTGAGCTCTAGCAGTACCACCACTTGACAGGGGCAGTACCACCACTAGCAGCATTAACTGTTGGTGGTATCATCGCCCAGACCACTTGGGAGATTGGGTCACGGTGCCATCGCCGATGACTTCAGGTGCTGAATGAGCTATTTCAACCGGCCCAATTCAGTCTTGTTAAGGGCCCAATTGACCCCTGACTGAGTTAGTGGGATTATCTCCCAATCCTAATTTAACTTAAGGACTAACTATAATGATTAAGATATTTAATAAAGTATTTTTGTTCCGGTACGCCAATTGTTCTTCCAGCGAGCCTGTGGCGATCTTTCGGCGAACTTCCGACGATCTCTCGGTAATGTTCCGGCGGACTCCCGGTAAGCTCCTGGACTTTACGATGAACTTCTTGGCAAGTTTCGATGAGCTTCTTTGACAAGCTCTTGGACTTCTCGGTTAGTTTTGGCAGAACTTCCGACGAACGTCTAAACTTCCAACGAACTCTCGAACTCTCGACGAAGTCTCGATCTTAACTCCGGCACAATACCCGCTTTATGTCTTACTACTATCATAGTTAATCCTACATACTTTTCTTAATATATAGATTAGATCAAATAATTTATAATTGATTTTATCATCAAAATCCGAGATTCAATGGTTATATCCATGTCATCAGGGAGAGACAACACTGTATTTGTACACGTGCGATGTAGCAATGTCAAAGGAGGATAATTTCAAACCACCCCCATCGACTCTTGAATCAAGAAAGAAGGGGTGAGAGTGTCTTTGTCTTACTTTGCGCTCGATGACTCCGTCCGACCCCAATGGCGATGCTCCGTGTGGGTGTCCTTGACCGTAACCTTCCCCCTCTCATCTGCCCTCTCTACCATCAAGCAAGTGAACTCACCTTTTCTTATTGCAAACTAACATATCTTGGTCTCTTCTCATTCTTCAATCTTATTTTGTTGTTTCAATTCCTGACTGGTTTTTGTTTGGTTTCCATCAATCCAATCTTTCCTTGATCTTGTCCTGTAGTGTCGATTCTTGACTTGATCTAAGTCTTAGGGGTTTGTTTGATGGCCAGATGAGTGTGGAACCATAGGTTGTTGTTGATTGATTGATGAAATCAGGACTATTGAGGATCTAGGGGCTTGTCGATGGAAAGTGGATCGATGCCTATGATGACAAGACCCTTTAGGTACCTCTCGAGGTGCATTCCATCTTGTTTCCAATTCTTGAAGGTGTTCCTATTTAGTTTTGGAGTTGATATTCTAAGGGTGTGTCTTCTAATTGTATAGATGAAAAATAGGCCAGTCTATATGGTTGTTTAATTAAAAAATAGTTAAGGAATTGGCCATTATCAAAAAACAAAAACCATGATGGAATCTAGAAAGAAAATGTCACGACTAAATTTATTTCATTCTTGATTCTTGAATGTGTTCCTGTTTTCTTAGAGTTGATCTTCTTATAAATTTTTTTTTCTAGTTATACAGACATGCGAAGGAATAATAAAACGAGCCTTAAGAAGCAAAGATTAAGAATTTTTTATTTTATTTTTGGTATATATAAAATCTTGCTATTGGTGATATTATCACTAGTTTTCCATGCATGAGAAGGAATGAGACAGCTGATGCAGTATCCTTTGCAATTGAAGTTGTTTAATACTTAGGGTTTCTTGCTTTCTAACGCTAAGTTAGACTAGTATCAAGGTTTATTATTAATACATTTTAGAATATATTGTATATGCTCTTATGATTTGAAAAATGTCTATACACTTAAGGTGATGCTTATTAGGCATCGGTAGTATTGGTAAATTTTACAATATCATGATTGTTTGTTTACGAGAGAAAGAAGGAAAATTTTATAGAAAGTGCTCAACATAAGATATCAACCCTAGATAAGCTTATAAAAAGTCCAACGTAAGGTATCTCCTCTTATCCTATAATGTGATTAGGTTTATATTACTCCAAAAAGGGGGGGTGGGGTCTATTGAGAGAACTATTGATAGTGTTATTTCAATAACACTAAGGCCTTTTTTGAAGTGGATTGGACTCTTTTAAATAATCGCTAGGGATAAACATGGAAATGACTTAATCAGAGCAAAGTAAACTGTTGTAATAGGCTAGGCTAGAAAATGGCTATAAGTTACAAGGCTAGAGACTCAAACTAGATCTATCTCCTATTGTTTGTAAGAGAACTCTACTTAATTGCTACTCATATTGTAAGAGATATTGAAAGGAGATCGCTAAGAACTTACATAGAAATAGGTAGTCTTGTAAAAGTGGGTTTGTTAGTGTTCGAGACCTACATATGCTTAGGGTTGGGCTTACCATTGGAATGAAAATAGATTCAGCCCATATTTCTAGGCTTTTGTGCCAAAAGAATCAAATGGGACATGATAGACTATTTGTAAAAGTGAATTTACATATATTTTTCAAAGGGATTGGATATCAAGGGGATCATTACGCTTGGTATACTCCTAAGTATAGTAAGTATAAGGTAGTGTTCGTTTTAAATTTGATATATCTTAGCTCATGAAAAGACATAGATCTCTTTTTTTGAGAATTAAGTAAACTATTCAAGTATATAGCTAAGGTATATTAGAGTCTCCCTCTATATTGGGTAAGAAAGAATGTGATCGAGGAAAATGAGCTTGATTACAAAATTTGTTTTGAAAATTGACTATAAAGAGGTGCATGACTCACGCACCAGGAATGAGAAAGAAGATAGATAGTTTGACCTGTGAACTATGATGTTAATCTCCAACCACCTCAAAGATCACTTCTTCCCCTAAGATACTTTAGCCCTATAAACTACTCTTCCATAGTCTTCCATTAGCTAGAAATAGAAAGCCCTAACGAATCAATCAACCTATTGATGAGATGATGGGAGGGAACTCTTTAGCCCTTCTTCATTCTTTGACCTTGCTTTTTTATCTTTTATTTTGACTCTTTCATACTAAAGCAATATCAACTTAAGCCTAGGCTGAATCACCTTATTCCTTGTTGGCTCGATCAATGGCTTCTTTATCTCTATGGATGTTTCAATATTCAATCAATTGTTAGAATGTCATGCATGTATGACTATCGAAGCATTCAAAAACACTAGTATGAATCACTACTTATGAGTTCGAAAACACCAGTATGAATCATACTGCTAATCTCCTTTAAGCTTGAAAGTAGCCTTTCCAATCACTTTAAGCAAGGAAAATTGAATTCCACTAAATTGAAAGGAATCCTATGCTATGCTCGTGCATAATAACTCACATTCTCTATTTCTTTATTAAATTAATCCTTTTTCTATAAGCAATTTGAGCTATTGAAAGTGAATTCAATTACCCCAAGGCTGATGAGTATTCTTAAAAAAATAAAGAGAATAAAGAATATAGATTGATTTCACATTCTCTTCCCTTTTTCAAAAGGTACTAAATATCAAAATTCTTTTTTTATGATATAATAAAGAGTATGATATAAAAAGGGTATTGTATTGAGCATAGGAAAGAAAAGTGCTTCATTGGGGTGCAATAGAACGAACTGCTGATTATAGAAATATCTCGACGGGAGTCTCTAGCCTGGATTTCTAGAAAATCTTTCAAAACCATCATAAAACCTCCTTTTTTGCTTTTCTATTACCTCTCTTATATAATTCATTCACTTTCTAAGATATAGATAAATTAATAGAAAGACTATAAATGTCATATCTTATGTCAATGGAGAGGAGGTCTCACACTCAGTCATAGGCTCCCCTTTTTATCTAAGATAATAGCATGTCTGTCTCTTTTCTAAGTGATTGATATTAGACACCTCCAAGATAACCCAGGAAAGTAGGAATCCTACTGGGAAAGCTTTTTTGTAGGAACCCTTCCTTATCGTCATAATTCATATCACACTTGTGTCCGACCAAAAGAATTGAATTATATGATTACTTTGGAATAGAGTCTATAGCTAACTCCACTCCAAGGCAAGACTCGAGGGTAGATTTTATCCTAAAATCCCATTAAATCCCCTACCTAGACCTTTATTAGTAATGGCCATTGAATTCAAAAGAAAAAAATTGAGATGACAAGAGCCCTTGAAAAAGAACTTATCATAAAATGAACTATAACAAAGATGAAAGAAAAATATATTTCCATTCAATTATTTAAGCAAAGGCTTCCACTCACATTAGCGCTTAAATTTCTAACGCTTTTAACTCTTCTAATGCAAGTTCTTTACTTTCTTGCTTATTTGTGTTAACGTGAGTTCTTTCTGTACTTAGTCACCATTACTTGTTGGGTTGCTACTAGTTCTTAAATATATGATATCGATAGTTAAACTCTAAACTATAGGATAGAGGTGGAGGCACCGATCAATACATTTTATTTATTTATTATTGACTTTGCCTTTCCCTCAAACACTTGTTCATGGCTATTACTCGAGTATAGAATACTTGCTCATGGCTATGCTATTACTCAAGTACAAAACACATGCTCATGACTATTACTCAAGTACAATATTATCACCCTACATTTGTTCGTTAGCTTGTTCGTAACACTTGTTGAATATCTCTTGCATATAATATAATTGACTAAGGAATATACACCTTATAAATAATAGGTTAAAAAGAAGAGTGATTAAAAGCACTCTCTAAGACAACCTCTGGCACTGTGCTATAGTAGGGCGAGTATGAAGTAATCAAAGAAGAAAATCTCGCTCGCTATTTCTATAAGAGTTGACATTTGACTACTATTACTTCAAAACTCACCTAATCATTAAATTGAGGCACCATGAAACTCCCTTAAGCGTAAACATCCCAAATACATTAAGCATAAGTGTAGGTAAGGTAAGCATAAGTTCGAGTATAGGCTTTTGGAAATAAATGCAAGGGAAGTAAGTATAGGCTTATGGAAGTAAGTGTAAGTAAGGTAAGCGTGTAATTACAAGTATAGTATAGGCTTATGGAAGTAAGTGCAAGTAAGTAATATAAACAATAGAGTATAGGCTTATAGAAGTAAGTGTAACTAAGCAATATAACAAATAGAGTATCGACTTATATAAGTGAGTAAAAGTAAGTAAAATAAAGAGTAATAGAATAATCAACTATAGGGCTCAGGACTCTCTAATGTGCAACTTAAGTAACTCCTATAAGCACACCTCTCTATCCATCAAAAGAAGTTCAAGTACAAAGTCAATAATAGAGTAAACTAACTCTTAACTCCTTACTTTTATCACTCAACACCTAACTCTTAACTACGATTTGTTTTATATGGATCTCTCTCACTCTTGACTCTCCTTACTTTAAAAACTCAATATCTAACTCTTGACTTCTTACTTTTCTCACTTAGAGCTAGGCACTAAACTTTAAGTGAACGAGTTGAGGCACTACTATCCCTATTTCAAAGAAGAGAATGAGCACTAATGATAAACTCTGCCCTAATGCACAAGGGCTTGCTAACGATTAAGCGTTTCCTTTAAGTATAGAATTTAATAAACAAACTAAAACACTATTAGCATACTTAGGCTTGTATTGAGAATGAATGTCAATGCCACATCCCAAAGGCTTGCATTAAGAATGAATATCGACACACCCCTATAAAGACTCATGTTAGGGAAAGGCTTGTTGAGATAGCCTTTTTTGTTTAGTGAATAGAGTATATTGGCTTGATGTAGAAGAAGTGGTATACTATTTGTTTGTTCCTCTGAAGCTCCCATTAGCACCCCAAGATTGGAAGTAGTATCAAGTTGAGTTCACCTTGAGAATCGAATTGAAGAAGCCGAATGAAAGCCAATTAAGGTGACAAGATCAGAAATAGAAAAAGTAAAGTCAACAAGAGAATCAATAGAGTCACCAGTTACAATAAGATCAGGAGAAGTAGTGCTAGGAAATGTTGTTTTTGTTCAAAAGTCAAGTTTCGTTCTTGTGGAAACCCAAATTGCTTATATATCAGCATAGAAAAATGCAATCAGTTCTGAGTTTTTATGCCCTAATCGATTATTGAAACAGGTATATATCAATGCAAGCCATAGTCATTCTGTAAACCCAAATTTCTTACGTGTAAAGGTAGCATAGTTAAGAACCAAACTTAGTATTAGAAAAATCTTCAAACTGTAAAGAAGTACTTCACTAGAATATGTATTGTAATGTTAGGAGAGGTGAAGCATAAACAAGCAATGGTATGACCATTGTCATCATGAATAAATATATGAGGCAAGAATAAGAAGACAGTGGTGCTCCTCCAAGGAAAATAATAAAGGATGGTTAGTACAACAGACTATTACAGGGATTACTATAGGAATCAAAGCATTTGAACTATGTTGGGTCTCTTTCAATGTAAGTAACGGTTTTGAAGCACGGTGTGGTCCACGTCGTTGATTGAAGCATGGTGACACTGAATACGAGTCAGTCTCTTAGGGTGCGAGTGTTGTGCTAAAGAAGAGTTCCAGTTCTGTAACTCCATCGCTTGTTGAGGCAATAGTGGAGTTACTAATTTATATGAGTTGCACACTAGATTTTATTCTTAAAGCGCTAAGACCCAATTAGCTAGCAATGTTATTTTTCTACTATTATCCATATATATCACACTCCATTCAATAAGTCTAAGAAAAATCAAATAACAAGGCAACAAGGCTTGAATAACTAATTTCGTCAAGTCATATAACCTATATTCAATTCATAATCTGGCTAAGGCTAAATAATAGGAACTTATATTCTGGTTAAGAATAAAGAATTGGAACTCGAACTATGCTTCTGTTTAAGGGTAAAGAATAGAAACTAACTCTACTGTTGGCCCACTATACACTAATGAAAGAGAACTTATATTCTATTTCCGTCAAAGAATAAATAACAGGAACTTGTATTTAGGATCATGCGTAAGGAGCAAGTTAAGTTACAGGGACAACTACTAAGCACTTCAGAAGGCCATAATTAAAGTAAACTTCTAGTCCTGAATAAGTAACATATAATTAAGTGTTATAATGCAAGTAAGGAGTTATTATGAGTTATTACAATTCCTATTTGTAGGAGCTCCATGTCAGCCTGTTCCAGTTCTAGTTTACAATTACTACAGTAATAGTTACCATGGTAACTATAGTAACTATACTATGGTAACTATAGTAACTATATTATAACTATAGTATACTGTACTATAGTATAACTATAACTGTAGTATACTATAATTATAGTTATAATAACTATACTTAATATAGTATGGTATAATATTATTACTATAGTATACTATAACTATAGTATATTATAGTATAATTACACTATAGTGTACTTATATTATATACTATAACTATAGTATACTATACTATACTATACTATACTATACTATAAATATAGTTACTATACTATAGTATAGAAATTATAGTATATTATATTATAATTATACTATAGTATACTATAGTATAATATAACTAGTATAGTGTTACACTATAATATACTATATAGTTATAATAGTGTTATATTATCGCATGCTATAGCATGCTATAATAGAGTTAAGGTCCATTTTAGTCATTGTGATTTTGGTCATACACCTCTTAAGCCCTTATGGTTTACTCATGTCTAAAATAAACTATATATTTTAAAAAATATAGCATATAAGCCTCTCTCATCAAGTCTGAGTTAATAGATATCAAAGTCTGCTTACGTTATATGTTGACTCATAATAAATCATTAATACAATGACATATGTAATTTAGGGTTTAGATCTATTTTAGCTCATGTAGTGTTGGTCATGGACCTCTTAAGCCCTTATAGTTTAATCGTGTCTAAAATAACCCTTATATTTTTAAAAACGTAGTATATAAACCTCTCATATCAAGTCTAAATTAATAAATGTTAGAGTTTGATTATGTGACATACTGACTTATAATAAATCATTAATATAATGACATATATAATTTAAATTAAAAAAAAACTATGACTTATATTAATGGTAGGAGGATGCATCATTGTGAAAGCGACTACCAATAGCAGCACCGAGTCACTATTGCTTAGTAGGGCATCGTACGTACACAGTCTCTCTTGCATTGATGATGAGCTCAGGAGCTTTTGATGCCCTGCTAGGCACTAGCGGCTTGGTGCTGCTATTAGTGGTTGCTTCTGTTAAGATCATAAAGGTACTAAGATGAGGGGAGGCGGGTGAATTAGAGCTTTCGAAAATCAGTTTGAAAGTTTCGATCGATGAAACTCGTATTGGAAATATGTTTAACTTAGAATGTGAGAAAGACAGTGAGTAACTAAATCAATTATCAATAGGAAGGAAAAGAATGAAGAGAAATGCAAACCTGATTTATAGTGGTTCGATCATCCTAACCTACGTTCACTCCCGGTCCATCTTTCCTCGAGGCTACTACTATCGATCTTCTTTTCAATGGGTGAAGATCAACTATCCTTGTTACAACTCTTTTCTCCTTTAGGAGAGAACCTTCATACCTCTCTTTTACAACAAAACCTCACACCTCCCTTAGAAAGACTTTTAAACTCAAGGAAGAAGAGACTCAATACTTTAAGAAAGATTATACATTTAAAATCATAAGTTTTTGTTGCTATGTCAAGCAAGCGTGAGAGTGATATTTATAGGCCCCAAATGGCTTTAGAAATAGAGTAAACAATTTAAATCTCTGGGTTTTTGAGGTATTGGCAGTACCACTACTGACCCTAACGATACCATTGTCGAGTTTTTTTAGAAAAGTACAATTCGTACTTTCAACTCATAGGTGATATCATCGCTTGGCCCAACTCAAATCACCGAATTAGCCTTCTAATAGGCTCAATTCAACCCTAATTCAGGCCTAATGGGCTCTTAATCAAGTTGGCATGGTTATACCCAAAACTAACTTAATTATACACTTAAACTACTTCGATCAAGACTCAACAACTATAATCATAAAGCTTACGTTGTCCGGTATGTTATTTGTTCATCAGGCACTTCATTCGAACTTCCGACGTATCGTCATTTCCTTCGACGTATTGCTTAATCTATCGACATATTGACCTCCCATAACATCCAATCTTCTTAGCACAATGCTCGATCCTTCTAGTCCGATGCCCGATCTCATGGCAGAAAGTTCATGCTAGTCATAGGTGCCCTATAATCACGTGAGTGATGGCAAATGTGACTTGACATGCAATCTTTTTGCTTCTTATAATTATTTGATATTTTATCACTTTATATTACCTATTGCATTAATATATTGTGATGTCTATGGATCTGTGCAATGAGAATCAGATTGTGATGAGATCACGATAATAAGACCGATTCACCTTTAAACACGTATCCTAAATAATCTCAGTCATAAGTTACTCGAGAGGGGTATCGAGATAACTAGACAGACTGGTATATTGTATACACGTATATATAATGGATGCAGTTGGTCTCATACCTGCTTGTGTGGGGACACTAGGGATATAGTGCAGGTGCTCATTAGAGAATGAGTTCAATAATTGATCTATAATAGAATGCTAGATGGTTAATGATATCTCATTGTCAAATAGCGATTCCGTTATCCCAATAGTATACATGGTCCTTAGACTTGAGACACTAAGGATGTCATGTGTGAATACTCCACTCTTTGATATTGGGCTTATAGTTTTGGAAGTTCTAAATCTAGCATAGCCGGCCATCGGGAGTGGCAGCCAACCTTACAAGGACTATTGAGTATCGATAGAGGATCATCCACTCTTGGTGTCATGAGAGGAATGTCCCATATGTTCTTACTTAGACAAATCTCTGGCTATGATCATTCGGATTGAGAGATAAAGAGTTTTTTGGGAGAATCCGATTAAAGCAAGACTCGAGTAGAAACCGTATAGGTCTGACAGCACCATGCTCGATATACAGTCTCTGTGATATTAGATGGATAAGAGACTATCAAAATCTAAAATTCAATAATTATGAGTATAGACTTCGGGAAGTGGCATAAAGTCACGAATTCCGAAATAGAATCTATGTACTCAAACAAGATTTGGAACATAGTTGATGCACCTAAGGGTATCATACCCATTGGTTGCAAATGAATCTTTAAGAAGAAGATAAGAGTAGTTGGATAGGTAGAGACATATAAAGCAAGGCTAGTGGCTAAGTGATATCGTCAAAGTGAAGGTGTTGACTATGACAAAACTTCTCCCCTATAGCCATGTTAAAATCTATCTGAATTCTGTTGGCTATTATAGCATACTATGACTATGAGATCTGACAAATTGATGTAAAAACTGTGTTCTTTAATGGCAACATCAAGGATGAGGTGTATATGATACAACCTAAGGCATTCGTGTCTAATGAGAGTCCAGATAAGATATGCAGATTGCTTAGGTTCATCTATAGACAAAAGCAAGCTTCTCAAAGTTTGAATATAAGATTTGATGAGGCGGTCAAATCTTATTGCTTTATTAAAAATGAAGATGAGTCTTATGTGTATAAGAAGGTAAGTGAGAGCACTATCACCTTCTTAGTGTTGTACATAGATGATATCCTAATCATTGAGAATGATATATGGATGCTCTCAATAGTAAAAGCTTCGCTATCTAGAGATTTCTTAATAAAGGACTTAGGGGAAGCATCTTATATCTTGGGAATTCGGATCTATAAAAATAGATCTAAGAGGATGCTTGGCTTGTCCTAGTCCAAGTACATCGACATCATTGTCAAAAGGTTTAGCAAAAATATTCCAATAGAGGTCTCATACCGATGAGACAGAATATTACTTTCTAGGAGTATATCCCAAAAGATTCCTGAAGAAATGACAAACATGGATAGGATACCCTATGCCTCAGTGATAGGATCTATCATACATGTTATGCTTTGTACCAGACCTGATATAGCACATGCTCTAAGTGTTACTAGTAGATATCAAGCGGATCCATGTTTGGAATACTCGAAGGTAGTAAAGTGTATCCTTAAGTACTTAAGAAGGACTAAGGATCTTTTACTTGTGTATAAAGAAAGTAGCCTTAGTGTTGAGGGCTATATGGACTCGAGTTTTCAGTCTAATATCAATGATAGCAAGTCTAACTCAAGGTATATGTTTACTCTGAATAAAGAAGCAGTATGTTGGAAGATTTCCAAGCAAGATAGTGCTGCTGACTCGACCACAGAGATGAAGTGCATTACTATGACAGAAGTAGTAAATGAGAGAATTTGGGTGAAGAAGTTCATCACATATCTAGGAGTCATGTCGGGTAGCGAGGAGTTGATTCCTTTATATTACGATAATAAGAAGGCAGTTGCTCAAGCAAAGGAACCCAAGTCTCATCAAAAGTTGAAACACATTCTGAGGAGATTCCATTTAATTAGAGAGATTGTGACCCGTGGTGATGTAGTAGTGGAAAGAGTTCCATCCGAAGATAACATCGTAGATCCACTAACGAAGCCATTATCTCATATTATCTTTAAGTATCACATGGGTCTGATGAGGATCAAATATATAAGTAATTAGCTTTAAGTCAAGTGACAGATTGCCAGTCATAGGTGCCCTACAAACCAATCATATGAGTGATGGCACGTATAACACATTTCGTAATCTTTTTACTTATTATTATTTATTAATATTTTCTCATTTTATATTACCTATTGCATATATTATGATGTTCATGGATCTATGCAATAGGATTGTATCATGATGAAATCATGATAATGAGACCAATTCACCTTTAAACACAAATCCTAAGAATCCCTATCATAGGTTACTCGAGAGGGACATTGAGATAATCAATGTGTTGTATACTTATCCATATGATGGAGGTGACTAGTCTCATAACTACTCATATGGGGACAATAGGGATATAGTATAGGTGCTCATTAGAGAATGAGTACACTGATTGACCCGCTCACGAAATGTTGGATGATTGATGATACCTCATTATCAGATAACGATTCTGTGGTCCTAGTTGTGTGTTTAGTTCTTAGACTTGAGACACCAAGGATGTCATTTATGAGTATTTTATTCTTTAATACTAGACTTATAAGTCTGTAAGTTTCAGATCTAACACAACCGATCATCGAGAGTGGTAGTCAACCTTAGGAGGACAATTGAGTGTCGATAGAAGATTATCTACTTTCGGTGTCATAAGAGGAATATCTTATGTTCTTACTCAGGTAAATCCCTAGCCAGGGTTATTCGGATCGAGAGAGAAAGAGTTCTTTGAGAGAATCCAATTAAAGTGAGAGTCGACTAGATTCTGTATGGGCCTAACAACACCATACCTGGTATATTATCTTTGAGATATTAAATAGATGTATGACTATAGATACATAGTAACTAAGGATAGAGAGGTCTAATGAATTGAATTCTTCTGTATCATCTAGGGACTGTGGTGTAGTAACCTAGTATATCCATAGTCGATGAGATAAGTAAATTATTATAAGAGATAATAATTCACTAAGTCAGAAAGAGTTCTAACAGTTATGACTCATGGTCAGCTCGATATTAGGCCTAAAAAGTCACATACATATGGTAGATATTACGACAAGTAGAGGTTCGAATATGAGATATCTGCTAAAGTCTCTATCTTATTGGATATCTAGTAAATCTTTGAATTATTAGATCTTGTAAATAAGGTCCAATGAGAGATTGGTGCAGACTCCCACTTTTATCGTTGTAGACTCCCACTTTGCTCCCTCAGATTGGTGTATATCCTCAACATATCCTTATCATCTACCTTTGACGCTCCAATTACTGTCCCCACAGGAAACCATAGTATTTTCTCACATACAGTCCTTATCTCCATCAATGCTACAACTCTTATCCCCTTCAAGCTATCCAAAGGTGATAACTACATATACTGGCATGCTTAATTTTTTAATCTCCTATTTGGCTATGATCTACTAGGCTATGTCGATAGCTCTCTCCATTGTCCACTAGCGATGCCAACATCCAGGAGCACCCAATCAAGTACCAAATCCGGACCACAAATTATGGTTACATCAAGATCATCTCATCCTCTAAGCAATTCAAGCTTCAGTCACTGGATCCCTTGCCCCACTCATATCTTCATGTAACAATGCTGCCGAAGCCTAGTGCAAGTTGCAAACCACCTTGGCAAATCGTTCACGTAGTCACATACTTAGTCTCCTATCCAACCTCATGACAACAAAATAAGAGAGTTGCCGATTATCTATAAAATATAAAAGCATCATAACTTGGCCTTGATAGGTCATTCCGTCAGTAATGAAGAAGTCATTGTCTACACTCTTAATGGCCTAGGGGATGAGTACAAGGATCTGACAATAATAATACAAGCACATGACTCACTGATGTTATTTGAAAAACTCTATGATAAGTTGACTGACTTTGAGATATATCTCAAGCACGAGGATAAATCGCCAGGACCATCCATCATAGCTCAAGTCAGTCAAAAATCTAAGAGGAGGTGCAACTAGTATAACAAGATTGTCAACAATGGTTTGACCAAGATACCTCCTGAACTTATGAGCTCCAAACAAACCATTCCTCCTCCATATCATCAACATTTAAATCATAACTACTAAGGTGGCTACTTCAATCATCATTAGTCTTAGTGCCCTAATCACACAAACCAACAAAGAGTTGTCTGTCAGTTGTATGATAAAGTCAGCCACTCTACAAAGGTATGTCAATCTCGACCCAGACTTCCTGCTCAATCACATTGGCCTCAAGTAAATCTCACGACTATTCCGAATACTAGTCAACATAATTGGATTGTGGACTCTGGTGCATCTCACCACATCACCTCTAATCTACGAAATGATGATATCATCATCAGTGATAGTAAAGGAATCCTTATTACTCATAGTGGTTCCACAACGCTTAATTCATATACCATAACTTTTACACTCGATGATATTCTGTGTGCACCTCACATTAAATGAAATCTCATTTTTGTTTCTCAATTCTACAAACAAAATAATACCTCAATTGAATTATTTCCTAACTCTTTTCTTGTCAAGGATTTTAGCATGGGGGCATCCTTGGTCCAAAGCCAAAGTAAGGACATTGTTTATGAATGACCGTTAGTTCTACAAATAACTCAGCCCACTATTTACTCTTCAATTGTAGCTCCAATTGATGTATGACATCGTCATCTTAGTCATCTCTCATCCTCTATCTAGCATAAATTACTTTCTCACTATTCTCTTCCTACTTTTAAAAATAGTAGCATTATAACTCATTGTAATGATTGTCTCAATAATAAAAATCATAGACTCCCTTTTGGAATATCCTCTATATCCTATTCTAAACCATTTAAAATTATTTATACTGATGTTTGGGGCCCTACCCCAATCACTTCTTTTGAAAAGTTCATATTTTATATCATTTTTGTATATTATTTCACTAAGTACACATGGTTATGCCCTCTCCATCATAAATTTAAAGTTTCAATAATCTTCACCAACCTTAAAAAGTTGGTCGAGAACTTCTTTCAGTCTACAATTACAATAGTTTACTCTGATGGCGGAGGTGAATATCAAGCTCTCATATCCTGCCTCTCAACTTGTGGTATACAATACCTTTAAGCAACCCCCACATACTTCTCAACTAGTTGGCTCTGCTGAATGCAAACATTGACATATAGTTGAAACAAGTTTCACACTTCTACATCACGCCTCTATGTCAGCAACCTTTTGGTACGTAGCCTTTCAAACTACCGTTTGCCTTATTAATCATATGCTCACTCCAATCACCATTTGAAAAACTATTTCACAAATCTTCAAACCTTCAAAAACTCAAAATATTTGGCTATTTGTGTTATCCATGGCTACGTCCCTATACCTCATACAAAATAATATCAAGATCTAAGCCTTACATTTTCATAGGATACTCTCTTGAACATAATATTTTTCGATGCTACGAACCCCAAACTCAAAGTCTTTATATCACGTCATGTTATTTTTGTAGAGTCTACCTTTCTATTTCAAAATCATGAGTCTCTTGTTATGCAAGCTACTCCAACAAATATACATCACTGGAATATAATATTGATTGCCTCAAACAAGCCTTTCACAATATCATCTAGTCCTTTTTATAAGGATCTACACTCTCTTGTTCTCCTAGTTCAATAGCTCCTCACTCCCGCCATTGCTTCTCCTCTCCCTTCTTCACAAGCTTCCCATACTACTGAAGTAATGCCTTTAGAAACACAATCACTTTCTTTACTCTCTTCTGGACCCAGAGACATTAAAGAACCTCAGCCTACTCTGACCCATGTCATTGCCTCTCCATCGCTCATATCAATAACATAACCTATAGCTCCTGGACATCCAATAACAACACACTCCAAAAATGGTATCTTCAAACCACGTCAAATCCTCGACCTGCATGCTATCACAAAATCTTCTCTTGGGACTAGTGAACCTACCACAATTACTCAAGCTCAAAAATCTCCACACTGACGTAAAGTCATATGTGAAGAATGTGATGCCCTCCTCCATAACTCTACATGGACCCTTGTACCGTTTCATCCTATACAAAACATCATCGGGTGTAAATGGATCTTTCGAATTAAGCAGAACTCAGACGAAACCGTTGCTAGATAGAAAGCATATCTAGTAGCCAAATGATTTTATCAATGACCTGGAGTTGACTTCACAAAGACTTTCAGTCCCGTTATTAAATCCACAATAATTCAACTTATCCTAAGTTTGGTCATATTTCAAAAGGCTCACACCTATGATAATTGGATGTTAACAATGTCTTTCTACAAGGGATTCTAACTGAAGATGTCTTTATATAGTAACCCCTTAGCTTTGTTCATCATCAGTATCCGAGACGTATCTACAAACTATAAAAAAGTTATTTATAGACTTCGTCAAACTCCATAAACCTAGTATACTGAACTTGACTCATTTTTGACAACAACTAGCTTCATCAATTCCAAATCTGATATCTCGTTATTCCTATGACAATAAAATAGAAACACAATATATTTTCTAGTATATGTGGATGATATTATTGTCACAGGCAATAATCCCTTGGCAATTCAAGCATTCCTAAAGCAATTGGTCGATCGATTCTTCCTAAAAAATCTATGACCCTTGAGTTATTTTTTGGGAGTAAAAGTAACATTTACATTTTCTTGTCTCCTCCTATCACAAAGAAAGAATATTCAAGACTTATTATCAAAGACAAATATGCATGATGCAAAAGAGATTACAACTCTCCTCTCTACTAGTGAATCACTCAAATTATGTGATGGAAACCCTGCTACGGACTCTACTCAATACTGACAAGTACTTGGCTCTTACCCATCCATATATCTCATTTGCAATCAATAAATTATCCCAATTCATGTACCAGCCATCTACTATACATTGGTCTATGGTCAAAAGAATTTTATGGCATCTTAAAAGGACCATTAATCATGGTCTCGTTCTCCGTAAATATACCCCCACTTCATCTCCATGTCTTTGTTGATGTTAATTAGGCGGGGAACTTTAATGATAGAACATCCACGTCATCCTTGGAGCTAATCCAATCAATTAGAGTTCTAGGAAATAAAAGGCAATCGCACGGTCAACAACTGAAGCTAACTATTATGTCATCGCTATCTCTATTGTTAAACTTAATTGGGTCACAAATCTCCTTAAGGAACTCAACATTAACTTTACCCTTACTCCTATAATATATTATGATAATATTGGAACTACCTACTTATGTACCAATCTAATATTCTACTCATGCATGAAATATATTGCTATCGATTTCCACTTCATACGAGATCAAGTTGTCAGACATCAACTACGTGTCTCTCATATACATACAGCTGATCAACTAGTAGACTCACTTACGAAGCCTCTCGTCCGTAAACTATTTTCATTGCATTGGTCCAAGATCGACATCCTTGACAGAAACTCAATCTTGCGAGGGCATGATAGCAGATAAGATTTTTCTAACTGCATAAGAAAATCTTGCTACTCCATTAAAGAAAATCCTCTTTCCAATATGTATAAATAAATATTGTACCAAACTAATTGACATGTGCTTTGCTTCTATACTTCACTCCATCAATTATGTCTTCATAAGATCAGGATCTTATGAAGACATAATTGAATTTAATCATCTATCTCTCTCTTACTCTGGTTACCAGATTCTATGCAAGACTCAAACTCACTAACGCTTTACGCACTAAAGCCTTGCGTTAATGGAGGTGTTGCTGATCCTTGAACTACAGATTCTATTGCTTCTAATCCAATTTATTCTCTTTCTTCTGCTTCTTCTCTAGCTTCTGCTTCATCTGATCCCGATCAACCTGTTCTCTTAGTGCCAACCTCTACTGTTGATGCTGTTAATGCTGATCTACCTATTACTACTCACTTTCCTTTCTTTTCATCTACAGTTGGATCTCTAGCTCTGCTCTACCTAACCTAACTACGGATTCTTGAACTGCTTTTGATCCTACTGCTCGAACAGGAACTCTACTTGAAATTGCTTATGATCCCGCTTTCTCGCCTGCTCCATCTTCTTCTCCAGCTGGTGATCTTTCGACTGCTTTAAGGGCTTCCTTTGGCACCGATAGAAGATAAGATTTCTCTAACTATATGAGGAAATCTCTTTCCCTTCTTTCTCTTAATCTGTATAAATAAGAGAGGGAAATAGGAGAGGGAACATGTTAATGTATTGAAGCATTTTTTATTTCTTCAATAAAGCTTCTTCAATAATTGTTCTTATCTTCTATTATTTTCATCATGGTATCAGAGCAGTGAGAAAAGTGAAGTTTCGCTCTTGCCTTTGGCCAGCGACCAATGTCACTAAGAAAAGCGAAGCTTCGCCCTTGTCTTCGATCAGCGACCAATGTCGCTGCAGTCACATTCCTAAGAGGCTCCACGACCAATCCTTATCTTCGTCACCGCGGTAGCCTTCGCTACCTTCGCTGATCTGTCAACAGTCGGTAGACTTAAGGAGAACGAAGGACGGACTTAAGGAGAACGAAGGGAATGCCTGTGCCCTTATAGCAATAGCAATCGCAACAACAACAGCGATCTGCTCTTGCCCTACTCACTAAGTCTCTCGCTTGTAAACCATTCTTTGCATCGAAGGGAAATAGGAGAGGTAACATGTTAATGTATTGAAGCATTTTTTATTTCTTCAATAAAGCTTCTTCAATAATTGTTCTTATCTTCTATTATTTTCATCAGGTACTACTTCCTCACCAGCTACTGATTCTAATCCTGCTTCAGATTTAGCTCCTGCATCTTATGCTTTTTACAATGAAACAAGAACACTCGTCTAATGTATACAGCGTTGAAGAAGTTAGGGCAAATAAAGCTTTCACGCCAGATTGAGAGTGCAGAAGATCAAATTGCAATGCATGGATTTCTTTTATTATAGAAACTCCCAAAAACAGGACTTAGCTAATAACTCATACTAATGCATTAAGTAGAACTCCCAAAAATAGGACTTATGATATCCTACTCTTAGTTTCATCCATGACTAAGGTAGGATGTTACATTTCTATATCCTCATTACTACTATCGAGATGAATGTAGTAGAAGTAGTCAACCTAGAACCCAACATTATTATGGATGATATCTATTTTTGAGTTTGTCATATGTACTAAAGTCACTTAAAGTAGTCAGCCTTTTCATCAATTCTCATTTGGGGTTATATCAGATGTCCAGTATGCTAATATTCCTGATGGTCACTCATTTCTTGGAGTTCCCCGATACCATCGTCATAGCATCCTGGTTTTACAGAGAGCAGTAAGTAACTGAAACGATCACAAGGATCTCCAATTCTTAATGAACTTTGGGGATATTGGACAAGTCAATGAGCACTGTATAGAAAGTCATAATATGCACAGGGTCACCCAAACACATTGATTGGTAGCTAAGCGTATCTTGAAGGTGAAGAACCCTAATATGCCGATAAGAACAGCTCAGATGGCATGATAAGCTTTGAAAAAAGATTCTTAATGTTCAATGCGGCTGTTGGGAAGAAACAGTTGCTTTATATGCTGTCATCTTCCACCAAGAATGAACATAAGGTAATTATATATTGATTGTCATCTTCCTTTGCACCCCGAAGCAGCATCACCTGAGGCACTCTTGTGGAACTATGAAGAGGTATTGGATGCAGTAAGGGCTTGCTTTGCTGGTCAAGACCACAAAGGTGGTTACAAAATCAATTCCCATGTCATTCATCATCGTGTTTTTGAGGCTTCTTTAGAGTGCTCAAATGCGTATGGGTATATCGATGTTTATCATGACGAACTATGTCTTTTAGGTACTGACAGAATGATGAGCACCGAGCTGGTCTTCAGCTGATCAGGAACGAGCAAACAGTAAGCATCATATTCTTTATAATACATAGAACACATAGTTTTACTTTTAGGATGACATATACAAAAATTATCTTGTTTTGTTGTTAAAATAATATTCTCAAAATCAGAAATGATTCGAAAAATGTCTTCATGAGATTTATGCTGATATAACAAGCCTCGTTGGTTTGTTTTGTTATGCTCTAACAAGTTAGACTGCGCATGTTGATCGAAAGCTACCATCATACATGATATTTTATGACATTTTTGGATGATATGATAGCTCCTGCATAGTTCATTGAGCATGAATCTAGGGTTTAGGATGGGTTTTGAATTTTACTATCTAGCTTATGGTTATCAGGGATACACTTGAGTTTTGGATTTAGGGTTTAGAATGGATTAATTGAGCATGGAACAAGGGGTCATGTTGTACAATGGTTACAAATCAGAGAGACACTTGGGTCTCACTTATGCTAATCAATAAAATATTACTTAGAAACTGTTCTCACAATGGATTAATTTTATATAGATTTTTATAGTTTTAATTTGGTCTTTGTTGAGTTGGCGTCCTCCGTGGATCTCAAATCTGATGTATTAGTTCTTGAATAAATGCAAGTACTGTGTTTATGTCCTCATTACGTATCTAACTTAATTATGCTTAATAAAAATTTGCGGCTACGTTTGACTCCGAGAACTCATCTTTGGCTGCAATTTGAAGTTATATTATTCTCTCTAAAAGTCAACAACATGACAAAAAGAAGGCAAAAGAAATCCAAGCACAGGTTTGCTTTATGGGCGATCCAATCCCCCTACCATCATATATCGATTGACAGCACATCAGTAGCACTTTATAACCTTTCACAAAGCCTTTTCGGTATGCATTTGACAAGGAAACGCTGACCATTCCTAATCAAAGCGTGTGAATGTGATAGCTCCTCCATTGGTCCTAACAATCTATAATAACACGAGAAGCTGCCCGCGTGACAGCGTGAAGAGTCAACGGCGGAACCAAAAGTCGTACTTCGGACCGTAGTAGTGGTACTAGTAGCGGCAAAATCCATAGTCAAACGGCACAACGTGAGGAGAGAGCGCACAACTCTGCGATGGGTGATGAGAATTGAGGAGCGAGCCCTTCTCACTTGTTCACAAGAGCTATATATGGATCTCTCTCTCTGCGTAGCACTCGTTCGTGTGTTGTCATACTACGTTGTACGTCCGCTGACTTCGGCTGCGCCTGCGTCTTCGTCTTCCGGTTTTGCCACCACATTTCCTCGACCGCCGTCCGCTTTCAAAGATTAGGCCTGCACGTCCATTCTACATATATTAACCAAACGAGGAAGAGGAGGAAAAGGGGCCCGAATCTAGCTATAGATACATCTCTCTCTCTCTTTCTCTCTCGTCTGCGACCATGTTTGCTTCTCTCCGGAGCACATCTTTGCTTCTGCTGCTGCTGCTGCAGCTTGCCGCAGCCCGGCGCTCGACGATGTTTCATGAGTCGGTGGCCTCCGCCGAGAGGATCGACAAGATGGAGCTGCTGCAGGCTTTGCCGAAAGGACCCGTTGCTCGGTCGGGGCCGTCGACCTGCACGCACAGCACCGCTCGCCGCGGGGCGCGCAAGTGCCCGCTGAAGCTGAACCGAATCGGCGTGTCTCTCGCTGCCGTGCGCCGTAAAGTCACGTCATCTCCTTCGCCGTTATAGGACCTCTCTATCAATGCTGCTTTGAAGGATGCCTGACATTTCTTAGTTCTTTCTCTGTTTCCTTTTTGCCCCTCATTTGTTCGAATGATCAGTTAACTATACATGTTGTGAGTGAAGACTTCAGTGGTGATGGAGAAGTTGGAGTGGTGTTGCGTATTTGGTTGCAATAAAAAATTCGTAGAAAACTGCTACTGTATGTTTGGAAACGTAACCCAATTATCGACGAATTGTTTTTTGGTTTTCATTTTTGGGTGAATTTTCAAAAAAAAAAAACTTTTTTTGAAGGTTTTTCTCGAGAAACGCCTTCAATTTTCCGCATTCTTAAACATCATCTTTTTTTTCCTTTTACTTTCCCTTCCTAACCATTTTTTTAACACTGCATTATAATATTTTTAATAATACCAAGAACATTGTATTACAGTTTTTGTATACTACGTTATAGTGTTTTAATACTACTCGAAGACAAAAATATTATGTTTTGTGCTGCGTTATAATGTTTTGCACTGTATTATAATGTTTTTCCGATGTTACTAAAAACACTGTAACGCAATGTAAGTTTATACAAAAAAATACTGTATTATAATATTTTTATACTGCGTTACAAAATTCAAAAGGAAGCTTTCTGTGGCAATTCGTCTTTCATTTTTCTAAAGAGTCTAAAAGAAACTTCCTGTAGACATTTTGGCAGATTTATCCAAAAGAAAATGAATTGTTCCAAACTTAGTCTTGGAACTTACAGACAAAATTATATATATTTTTTATTTTATTTTATTTTCCAATGAGGTAAATAAATAGTCCATTTTAAACCAAAATCGTAGACACAATCTCAAATCAGCCTGCAGGCCTCTTTTGATCAAAAACACATTTTGCTCGTTAAGTCTATAAAGAGCAATGTGGAATCCATAAAACTGGCACGGGGCAGAAAGGAACAGCTTATTAGCTCTCAAATAATCTGGTCATAGCCGCAGTATAACACCGATATGGATGATTCCGCATCCATCAACAAAACATAAGCAGCAGCAACTGCTCGAAAGGGGGACTACATATTCCTCTTAAGAGGTCTCACATTACAAACATGCATCTACAAAACTGATTAGGTATATGGTAGGTAATAAGGAAAACTAGAGAGTTTGTTTGGGCTGGCAGAGGGAATTGCTCAGATCTTTTCGTTTGTACCAATGAATTCCAGAATGGCCAAAAAAACCTACACTGTGAGCTTCTGTGAAGTAGCAGTGTCCATGTGCTGGAGATGTAGCGCCGCTAAAAGCCCCTGCCAGGTTTCACCTGGGCCACCGGTCACTTGGACATCCAAAAGCTTCTTCTGCTTCATATAGTATTCCTCCAACTGCTTGATCTGTAGAAAACATTATGGTTGTTAAGAGTCTACTGGACATAAATTTGCATATATCATATCCTGTCAGAAGAATGCAAAAAACTGGTTCACAAAAAAGCATTTGCTGCAATATTTAATAAACAGATACATGCACAACATGATGGAAGCAAATTTGCATGTTTAGTTGTGAATGGGTCACCATAAGAGCTAAGTTGGGAATGGATTCATAATTTTCACTATAACTGGTTAGAAGGCAGAGGTGGAATCAGTCCGTTCAAGTTGGCTGACGTAGAAATAACAGTTCTATTCAATAATCTACCATACCAGTACTAATATATACTGACCTGTACCATCTGATATCACCCTTTAAAAATAAACATAATAATACCGGTCTGTCCACATTTACTAATGGATATTTGAATCCATGGTTAGTAAGATTCATATCACGATTGCACAGAAAGTGCAACCTTCGCCTTAGCTTGGTCCAATTTGCTGGAGGAAAAGCATGGTTGAGCATCCTCAACTCAAGCTTGGGTAAGATCCAGTTAAGGGCTAAAGTCAAATTGGTAACTTTGGATGAGCTATACCCACGACTATCAGAAGTCCACAAGTGATACAATATACCATGAAGGTTGATGCCACCATGTGGTTAATATCAGAATTCAACTGATATTACTTATAAAAATGCAAATACAGACAAAAAAGGAATCAGAATTCTGTAAATTACTTATGCAACAATATCAAAACTGAAATGGCCACAGAAGAAACACAAAGAAATCATCTAAAACCTTAAGAATTGTTTTTCCTATATAATTCAGCTTCATGTATAAAACAAAAATTTTCTCATCCCTTGATTTATCATTCAAAGATTTATTCAGTTGATAATGGCAATGCTTATTTTCCAATCCATTCAAGGTATGTATCTCTGCATGTACCAATCATTTTGGTAATTTTTTAAAACTTCCATAAAGCAGAACTAGTTTTGATTGTAACAAGGAACAGAAGTGGGTCCAATATCAGAAATCATTTTCGTGTCACTTGAGGCCCATATATTTCAGGAAAATAAAGTAAATGTCTAATAATTTTATGGACTCACTAGCAATTAAAGAAATGTTGTGCGGTGGGTAAGCATCGCATGAATTATTTAACTAGCAACTCACGTCTACTAAAGTTATACATTAGAAGAACTAAGACAATCAAATTAGGGTACCCTATTCCTCTAATAAAAGGATGACAAAATGATATAAACACTAGTGCGTGCATCTCCCTCGCAAGAGGGTTTGAAACACAAATGGGTTTCTTGCCCTTGTTCTTAGGGTACCCTATTCCTCTAATAAAAGGATGACAAAATGATATAAACACTCGTGAGTACATCTCCCTTGCAAGAGGGTTTGCAACACAAATGGGTTTCTTGCCCTTGTTCTTATTTGACGACTCAAAAGATATTTAGTTTGAAAGATATGCAGAAGTAGAAAAAATTTGCCATGGCTATAATCAAAGGTATGATGGTGACTCTCCACATATGAAAAAATATATATATATTAGTGGAGTCAAATGGAGTGATAAGGTGCACCATTACATCCATCTCTTGGAAAATTTTAGGTTTATTTAACTGAATCAGAAAACTAGGTATCTAGGAGAAACTCAGCTGGTTTCCCAAACTTATTCTTTGCATAGCCCATAGATTATATCACGAAAAATGGATTCCAAATTCCAGCACAAACCAGAGCTAAAATAGCATACTGGTTAGCAAGTGTTAGAATAGGGGAAAAAACACTCAGATCAGATTAAAACAAAGTAATAATGCTCAACAAGTTCCTAGATTTTTCAAAACTTTCCAATTTCCAAATATCAAGAAGATCAATGCTGCCTCTTACTAGAGATTCGCACTTCTTATAAAATTTTAGAAATACCTGCTCAGAATAGACACGGAATTTCTCCATGCAGGAATCCTTCATATCCACTGCAGCAGATGATTTTAGTTGTGCATGTCGTGTTCGTGTAGCCAAACAGAGATTAAGGCTTGTTGACTCTGAATTGCTAGAATCAAATGTTTTCCCACAGTGTGAACAAATATCAGCACCAAAGTGTTTCTTCACCAAGCAGTCATCTCGGCATTGTAAGTTCACTACCAAATCTATATTTGCTATTTGATCAAGGATCTCCTGAGAATAAAAAAAAGGAAGATAGAAATAAGAGCATGCATTCTCAAAAAGTATATGCATTCATATATTTGATCTTAGATTCCACTAGAAATATAACAGCCATTCCTGGCAAGAACAACCGGTTTAACAGCACTCCTGTGAAAATCCCAAACACACAAAATGATCAGAAATAAGAAATTAGGCATCATTAGAAAATGATAACATATTTAATCTTTGCAAGAAAACATGTGATGAGATAAAAATACAAGACAAGCGTAGGCTAATTCTGCTTTCTTTCTTAACACCTTCTATGTGAACACAAAACACACAGCTGATCTATCCATAAAAGAAACAAGGTTAGTTTCGATTAAAACCTTTGAAATATTAGACTTAAGTCAACCAAAACTAAAAAAGGCAATGCAGGACCAGGAACAGCACAGGGCTTACAGCTTGGATCCTCGTACGTGGGATTCCATCAAGAATGAATCCAATTTCACCTCTCTGGTATCCTTCCTCGAGCCTTTTCGACAACAACCCAAATATGATTTCCTCTGGCACCAACCTCCCTTCGTTCACAACATTCGCAATCTTCAAAGAACCAAAACAAATAATTAACACCCAAGACAATCAAAGATAACAAACCAATTTTAACAGTACACCGAATTCAATATTCGGGTCAAAATTTCACATCCAATAACAACAAGTTCCTTTGCTTTTTGAGCGAATTCCTGAAAAAAGCCCTAAACTTTGAGAATTTCCCAGATAGTGCCCAACTTTAAAAAATTCCGACAAAGCACCCTTTTGTTCAAAATGACCATTCTAGCCTTTCACCAGCCATCCCCTCCGCCCCACCTCTAGCCCGCCGGCCACCACTTCCGCTGTCACCCTTGCTGGACCCCAACAACCTACAACAATGATGCTTGCCCAGAGCAGGTGGGGGGTGACCCCACACACGTTGTAGGGGGGCAGCCAGACCTCGCGTGAAGGCTGCAGCAAAGGAGGCAGCCTCGAGCGCAACAGAGGGGGCTGGCCAACCCTCGCATGAGAGCTACAGGTGGAGGGGGCAACCAGCCCTCACGCACGGCGAAGGGAGGCAACCAACCATTGTGCAAGGGCTGCAGGTGGAGGGGGGCAACCCCACACGCAACGGAGGGGGGCGGCCAACCCTTATACGAGAGCTACGACCAACAACTGACCCTCATGCGAGAGCTACAGGATGGCGGAGGCGAGTCCAATGAAAGAATGGGCAAAATGATCTTTTCTTATGACCAAGGGCGCTGTTTTAAAATTTTTCAAAGTAGGGGTGCTATGTGAAAATTTTCAAAAAGTATTAGCTTTTTCTGAAAATTTGCCCTTGCTTTTTTCTATTATTGTTATTATGAATTTTACTATTATTGTCCCTCAAAGATTTAATCTCCAACGAAACAATGAGCAGATACGAAAAGTAGAAATTTCATGCCGCCAAAACAAATGCTTAGTGACGCTAAGTTCCAGAAACCCTAACACAGGAATTGCCACTAAATGACGAAATCACCCCTCTAAGGTTACGAGGCCTAGCCATATAATAGAACAAATCATGATCGTCACTATGCAAATCAAGGTTCATCGTACCACAATGTGCTATCTGATATGAACGATTAATACCAATCCAATAGGGAACTGGTATGAGTGGTATATGCCGATCTACCAATATGTCCCATTGTATCATTTGTTGGTACATCAGTACAGTTCGATACATACTATACCAACGGTCGGTCGGTACACCAGTACGGACCGGTAAGATGATCCATGACGCAAATAGCCCTCTCTCGCACAGAAAAGATGTCCCAATCCAGGAATGAATCCGACGGCACAATCACCAAATTGAGGCCACAGATCGAACAAAAATTCCAAGAACGACATTTGTCTAAAGTTACACAACATAGGAAATTGATCTGCACCCAAAATTGGAGAAAGGAATCAAGTACTGGATCCAAGAAGGGGAAAAAATGATGGCGTGTAGAATGAATTAGACGGAGAGAGGGAGAGAGATATTTTCTTGTAGAGGGAGGAACTGGGGTTCAGCTCCTGGCAGACGAGGGATCCCATCAGATGTAGGGGACGTCGAGGAGCTCCGCCAAACGCATGGCATACACATGCCTCTGCACCTAAGGGCTCCTCATGAACACCCACTGCACCCTCCTCGCTTCTCTTACCGCAAGCATCTGTGGCCACTGCAGCCGCGGCGGCGCTCCTCCCACTCCGTCCAGTACTCCACCTCCGCCAGCGCCGTGGCGCCGAAGGACCGGCGGTGCATAGGCGGCGGCGCGAACACCCGTCGGGCGAGGGATCGTGCTGCGAGGGCGCCTAAGCGGTGGATCCCGACAATGGCGGCTGACCCGGGCTTCGATCTCCTCCTCTTCGACGCCGTCAGTACGGGAATGCTTAGTCACGTTAAGTTTCAGAAACCCTAACGTAGCACAATGGCAGGAATTGCCGCTAAATGACGAAATCACCCCTCTAAGGTTACGAAGCCGAGCCATACTATAGGACAAATCATGGCCGCCACTACGCAAATAGCCCCCTCTCTTACACGGAAAAGATGTTCCCAATCCGGGAACGAATCCGGCGACACAATCACCAAATTGAGACCACAGATCAAACAAAAAAATCCAAGAACGACATTTGTCTAAGGTTACACAACATTGGAAATTGATCGGCACCCAAAATAGGAGCAAGGAATTAAGATTTGGATCCAAGATGGGGAAAAAATGATGGCGTCAAGAATGAATTAGAGAGAGAGAGAGAGATACTTTCTTGTAGAGGGAGGAGTTGGGGTTCAGCTCCTGGCGAACGAGGGAGCCCATCGAGATGTAGGGAACGTCGAGGAGCTCCGCCACGCGCGTGGCGTACACATGCCTCTGCACCCCGGGGCTCCCCATGAACACCCACTGCACCCTTCTCGGCTCCCTCTCCCCGCAAGCGTCCGTGGCCGCTGCGGCCGCGTACCTGCCATGCTCCTCCTCCTCCCACTCCGTCCAGTACTCCACCTCCGCCAGCGCCGCGGCGCCGAAGGACCGGCGATGCATAGGAGGCGGAGAGAACGCCCGCCGGGCGAGGGATCGTGCTGCGAGGGCGCCCAAGCGGTGGATCCCGGACATGGCGGCTGACCGGGGCTTCGCTCTCCTCCTCTTCAATGTCGTCGAGCGTGCGGCAGGGTTTAAATCTCCCCTCCCCCGTCTCTCTCTCTCTCTCTCCCCCCGGAGACGTGGCTAGGGCACTCTATTCCTCAATAGAAATGCACAAAAGCCCTTCTCCTAGTAATTAATCACAATAATGCCAATTACTTGAAAGCCACTGCCCATGTACATAAATTTGTTTATTTATCAAGAATAATTTTGACTAACAAATTGCAATAATTTTCTAGGCCTTGTGATTGAACTGAGTGTTTATTCGAAATAATAAAAAAATGCTCAAATTTGTAAATATATTGAGTCATAACCTAATATTTTAAGCTTTTGAGATTACTTATCACACTATCAAAATTTTTATCATAATATTAGAGAATATGATATCTTATCACTCTTTTCTCTTGGGATATCATCGATACTTGTTTAACACTGCTTTTTTCTCATATTCAAATTCACTTATTAGCATCATATACGTAATTTAATATAATATTTTTTAAAAAAATTCAATTTAATTGACTTACATTATGCACTTGGATTTAATTTTAATGTTAGATATAGTCTTATTTACTCATGAAAGGAGATATTAAAGCTTATGAAAATATTAGGTCCCTTCATAATAGCTAAAGTAGGGTTAATGATCACCCAATTAAAATATTTATGAGTGATTTATTAGTCTCTCAATGAATTAATGCTTATGGTAATAGATAACGAGAGAAGAAATAACAAAGTCTAGATGAAAAAGATGAATAATTATTTTTGGTCATTGATAATTAGTGTAAAACTATATTATATGTTATGAACATAGATCTTAATTGATTTCAGTATAGAGCTAGGTCATTATTCGAAAGTGACACAAGATAACTTCACTACCTATGTATTCCAATTGCAAACAATTGATTAAAAGGTTATCCAGAAATAGCCCATCACATCGGTGCCCGAATGTAATGCACAAGTGTTCTCTTAAAGTTTGGACCAATGGGAGTAAAAAAATTAGTCCAATAGAGGGTTAGATTAGCAACTTGAAATATAGAAATACATTTAGATAAGGGATTAGAATTTGTAAAGACTATTAATAGAATATATATATATATATATATATATATATATATATATATATTACTTATAAAAAATTAGGTGGACAAGTAAAAAATAGATTGATAGTATTGGATTTAAAATTTGATATACTAGAAGAGTTAAACACAAAAATAGTGTAAGAATTATAGAATTATTGTTGATAAGGATTTTAAGAACAATGTTGTAGATGTAAAAATATTTGAAGATAAAATTATAGTTCTAAAATTTATAAAATGATAAGATGTTTTGGATGTTATTAGTGTTCATGCTATTGAATCCTTAATTTTAATAATAAAATCAATTTATTAAACTAATATATCTTTGAGATAAGTAACGTAGAAAAATATTTTGATCATAGACTTGGACCACCGAAGGCTAATTATTGAGTTGGAGAGTCGATATTGTACTAGAAAATTATCATGTTAAAAATTGGATGTCAAACCAAAGGATTAGTCGACGTGTCAAAAATCGAACTTCATGCTAAAATTTCATATATTATGCCAAAAGGATCCAATATTATGTCGAAAGATCGGATGTTATGAGAAAGTTGATATGCCTGTGGAATAGGCGATATACTAAAGGAAAGGGCAATGTACCAAAGCTTCAAACGAAGTACTGAAAAATCGGACGACATGTAAAACGAGTATAGGTGTCGAAAGCTTTGTAAATATGTTGAATGTATGGTTGATTTGTCAAGGTCTTTGATGAGATTATTTTGAGTCAATTTAAACTGGTATTAGATTGAAACAAAGCGTACTTATCAAGAAAACTATTGGGCTTAAAGTTAGACTAGATTGAACCCATTAGAAGATCAAATCGATGGCCTAAACTAGGCCTAGGTGGTGGTACCATTAGGCCCAAGTAATAGTATTATCTAAGTCAACCAATAAGCATTGTTTGTACTTTATCAACCTTTTCGGTGGTACTACCACTTATGACGGTAGTAGTACTTACTTCGTCAGTAGTAGTACAACCAGAGTCTAGATTGCAATATAATTCTACTGATAGTACTAATAGTGTTGGTGGTAGGATCGCTCATACACCAAAATTTTTGAGATTTAAATTTTGGCTTAATTATTGAAGTCTTTTAGGCCTATAAATACCTTACTCAGACTTGTTGATTAAGCATCCATTCCTAAGCTAATAAAGTAGTGTAAGCTCTTATTTTGAGCATAGTTTAAGTCTTCTCGTTCTCTTGAGTTTGATTATAATTCTAAGTTATAGGATGTGAGAGATTTTGTATAAAAAAAGTGTGAATGTTATCTCCTTAGCCTAAAAAAAAAAAAAATTATAATAATGGTAGTTGGTCGTCGTTTGTTGGAAAGAAGATCGATAGTGAAAGCAGACGACCTCAAGAGAAGAAAAATCGGAAATAGACATGGTTAGAAAGACGAAACCATTATAAATTAATTTATCTCTCTTTATTTGCTGTTTACTTGTGACATAGTTTTATTCTTTTTACTTGCAACTTTAACTTTATCAATCGAGTTTTCAAAATATATTGATTTATTGATCAAGTTTTAAAATCAATTAAAAATATTATTGTACTAATTCACTCTCCCCCTCTTAGTGTCATTAAGATCATAACAATTATTATTAAAATAAGATTTTCTCATTTAGATTAACACCTAAGAGAGAATGAATTATATTTTCAAGTAATCAAAAGGGATACTCTATCACATCTACACATATTCAATGAGATAGTGTACACCTATTGAAAGACATAAATGAGGACTTTTTGCTTTCTATAAATTTTGATTTATGGAATATTATTGAGTTTGGTTTTTAAAAATCTTCTATATCGATGGATGAATGGAATGATTTTGAAAAGTAAATTTTTTTTTTAAATACTAAAGTTATGAATGCTTTATTTTATGTTTTAGATGAAAATAAGTTCAATTGAGTTTCTACTTATTATATTATACATAATATATGGCGCACCCTTGAAATCACTCACTTAATAAAGCACAATTAGAGTAAAAGAATTCAAAATTAATCTTTTGGTTATAATTATAAATTATTTAAAATAAAATAAAGCGAATCTATTAGTGACACATATACCAATTTTATAATTGTTGTTAATGGATTAAAAGTTCTTGATAAAAATTATACTAATCTTGAATTGTTGAGTAAGATTTTAAAGTCTCCTCTTAAAAGTTAAAATCTAAAGATAACAACAATCTAAGAAGTTAAATACTTAAATAATCTTTCTTTCGAAGAACTCATAGGATCTTTAATGACCTATGAAATCACATGCAAAACATATGATAAAGAAAAAAAAAAAGCCTTCTATAAAAATGAAGAATATTGCTCTCAAATCTAAAATAGATTACTTGAGTAAAAGCTTTAGTGATGACGATAAAGATATAACACTTCTTACAAAAAAATTTAAAAAGTTCATAAGGAAAAATAAGACAAATCTAATAAAAAGAGAATATAAGAATAAATTGAGTCCAAGAAAGAGATAGTCACTATGCTATGAGTGCAAAAGGTTAGGACACTTTAAGTATTCATAATTTAAAAAAAAATTATCAACCCAAAGAATAAGAAAGTATTCAAGACAATATGAGATAAATCAAATGAGTCAAAAGTAAAAAAAAATCAATAAAGAAGAAGTGACAAATTATTCGTTAATGATTTTTAATAATGAGGTATTTGACTCTCGCAAAACTTCTGATGAATTATTTGAAATATTTCATGATTTATATGATGAACTTAAAAAGATTGATAAAAACATAATTTACTAAAAATGAATCATATCTCACTCACTAATGAATTTGATGTATTAAAAAAATAAGTATGACAAATATATATCAGCATCTTGTACTTCTTTGTGAAGATTTAGAATCATCCCATTGAACTTAAAAATAAGTTATTTCAAAAATCATTAGAATTGCATGCCTTGAAAAATACAAACAATGACTTACTTGCTATAAATGAAAAACTTAAATATTACTTAAAAGAATCTTAATAATAATGATGTAATAGAATCATTTGAAAGAGAAAAAGATGTTCTTACGGCATATATTAAAAATTTTAAAAATTAAAAATAAGTCACTTGATTCTTGCTAAATAAGATTATATATTAAGAAAAGAAGGTATTAGCTTCATAAGTAGTAGTTGTCACTTAAAAGTCAACCAAGTTTGTAAAAGGACCTATATTGCATACTCATACACATCATAGAGTTAAATATAATATTTTATAAAATATTTGATCACTGTGCTTACACATACTCTACTATGCTTACATATGCTCTCTTAAGAAATATAGTCACTTTAGATTCCTAAAAAAATCATAAGTAATTTAAAGCCAAAAGACAAGTAGATCTAACTATAAAAGAGACAAAGTTAAATAGATAACTAAAGCAAACCTCCGTTTGTTGAATCTCGGATTTTGATGATGAAACCAATTGATAGTATTTATAATTTAATCTATGTTTTTAGTGACGTAGGATGCTTTGATTAGGGAGAGACAATTAAAACGGGAAGAATCATGTTGAGCCGGAGAAAAACATGTCAAAAGATTGAACGTCGCACCGAAGGATCGGTCGATGTATCGACAGAAGGCTTCGGGCCATGAGTTCGGGCATCAAGCCAAGAAGAGCGGATATTGCATCAAGGAAATCGGAGTTATGAAGGTCAAACTAGCCGATTGGGCAATAGGCCGTAAGAGAGGATGATGCGCCGAAGAATCGGACGAAGCGTCGATGAACCAATGACATGACGGACAACATCTGATTAGCTTAGTATTAATTGTCTAGATCGAAGTAGGCTTTTATGTGTGCAGGATTAACTACGATAGAAAGACATAAAGAAAAATGAAGTCCTGAAGTCAAGAACGAGATTTCGTTGAGAGTTCGAGAGTTCGTCAGAAGTTCTACCGGAACCAACTAAGAAGTCTAGGAGCTTGCCAAAGAAGCCCGTCAGAGCTCACCAAGAAGATCGTCATTAAGTCCAAGAGCTTACTGGGAGTCCGCTGGAACATTACTGAGAGATCATCGGAAGTTCGCCGGAAGAAACCTTGACTCATTTGACTTATTTAGCTTAGTATATGCCTTAGAATTCGTAGTTATCACATAATTGAGATTGGAATTGGGCCAACCCAATTAGGGGCCAATTGGACCAATGTAAGGACTATGTTGGGCCAAGTGAAAAGGTCCAAACAGTGACCCAAGAGGTGGCACCGTCATGGCACAGTCTCCGAGACTATGTTAGGCGGTGGTACCGTCGGTCTGGGCAATGGTATCACCTAAACACAGTGTCTGAGAGGCTATCAAGCGATGGTACCGCCAGTCTGGGCGGTGGTACCACCCAGTGTAGGGTGTCAAGCGGTTGTACCATCCAGTGCAGTGTTAGTGTCAGATTGACACTAGCGGTGGTACCGCCCAAGACAGGTGGTGGTAACGCCCATACCTAGGAAACCTAGGATAAGACATTTTTAGGCTCCAAGTTTTAATAAACTTGAAGTCTATAAATACCCCTCTCATCCCTGGTTAACAAACACACAACTAAGAGCAAAAAAGAAATAAAACTCTGTTGCAATTGTGTGTGAAACTCTTCTCAAAGTTCTAAGTGTTAGAATAGTTTGAGAGAGAAGTAAGTAGGGGTGTAAGGGTTATCTCCTAAACCCAGTAAAAGGAGAATCGAGTTGTAAAAGGTGGTTGGTCTTCGCTTATCGAAGGAAGACCGATAGTGGATGTTGGTGACCTCAACGAAAGAAATATTTGATCACTATGCTTACACATACTCTACTATGCTTACATATGCTCTCTTAAGAAATATAGTCACTTTAGATTCCTAAAAAATCATAAGTAATTTAAAGCCAAAAGACAAGTAGATCTAACTATAAAGGACACAAAGTTAAATGGATAACTAAAGCAAACCTCCTTTTGTTGAATCTCGAATTTTGATGATGAAACCAATTGATAGTATTTATGATTTAATCTACAGTTTTAGTGACGTAGGATGCTTCGATTAGGGAGAGACAATTAAAACAGGAAGAATCATGTTGAGCCGAAGAAAAACATGTCAAAAGATTGGACGTCGCACCGAAGGATCAGTCGACGTATCGACAGAAGGCTTCGGGCCATGAGTTCGAGCATCAAGCCAAGAAGAGCAGATATTGCATCAAGGAAATCGGAGTTATGAAGGTCAAACTAGCCGATTGGGCAATAGGCCGCAAGAGAGGACGATGCGCCGAAGAATCGGACGAAGCGTCGATGAACCAATGACATGACGGACAATATCTGATTAGCTTAGTATTAATTGTCTAGATCGAAGTAGGTTTTTATGTATGCAGGATTAACTACGATAGAAAGGCATAAAGCAAAATGAAGTCCTGAAGTCAAGAACGAGATTTCGTTGGGAGTTCGAGAGTTCGTCGGAAGTCCGGACGTTCATCAGAAGTCCGGACGTTCGTCGGAAGTTCTATCAGAACCAACTAAGAAGTCTAGGAGCTTGCCAAAGAAGCCCGTCGGAGCTCGCCAAGAAGATCGTCATGAAGTCCAGGAGCTTGCCGGGAGTCCGCTGGAACATTGCTGAGAGATCGTCGGAAGTTCACCGGAAGATCGCTGGAAGAAACCTTGACTTATTTGACTTATTTAGCTTAGTATATGTCTTAGAATTCGTAGTTATCATATAATTGAGATTGGAATTAGGCCAACCCAATTAGGGGCCAATTGGGCCCATGTAAGGACTATGTTGGGCCAAGTGAAAAGGTCTAAACAGTGACCCAAGAGGTGGCACCGTCGTGGCACAGTCTCCGAGACTGTGTTAGGCGGTTGTACCGTCGGTCTGGGCAATAGTATCACCTAAACACAGTGTCTGAGAGGCTATCAAGTGATGGTACCGCCAGTCTGGGCGGTGGTACCACCCAGTGTAGGGTGTCAAGTAGTGGTACCATCTAGTGCAGTGTTAGTGTCAGATTGACACTAGCGGTGGTACCGCCCAAGACAGGTGGTGGTAACGCCCATACCTAGGAAACCCAGGATAAGACATTTTTAGGCTCCAAGTTTTAATAAACTTAAAGCCTATAAATACCCCTCTCATCCCTGTTTAACAAACACACAACTGAGAGCAAAAAAGAAAGAAAACTCTATTGCAATTGTGTGTGAAACTCTTCTCAAAGTTCTAAGTGTTAGAATAGTTTGAGAGAGAAGTAAGTAGGGGTGTAAGGGTTATCTCCTAAACCTAGTAAAAGGAGAATCGAGTTGTAAAAGGTGGTTGATCTTCGCTTATCGAAGGAAGACCGATAGTGGATGCTGGTGACCTCAATGAAAGAGGAATCGGTGAAGTGGATGTAAGTCACGACGATCGAACCACTATAACTCGGTTTACATTTATTTCTTGCAATTTACATTTACTACAAACTATCCTTCTTTACTCTTACTGCTCTACTTCCTCATTACACACTTACGTAAGTGTTTTTAAGTTAAACATATTTTCGATCACTTTTAATCGTACGAAGAATTTTCAAACCGATGTGGTGATTTTTACTGCTACAATAATTCACCCCCTCCCCCCCGCCCCCCCACCCCCCCTCTTAGTGCCGACTCATTCCTAACAGTTGGTATCAGTGCCTCGTTATTTTTTATTTGATTTAACACCCAAGAAAAATGACTTTTTTTGGATTTCAAGAGGGCTTTTCTATCATTCGTCCTCCCATGTTTAATGGGACATACTACATTTAATGGATAACTCGTATAAGAGTTTTCTTGCTTTCGTTGAATCTCGATTTATGGAATATAGTCGAATTTAGTTTTCAAAGGTCTTGTCTTCCAATGAACCATTGGAATGATTTGGAGAAGAAGACTTTTTCTTTAAATGCTAGAACTATGAATGCTCTATTTTGCGCTTTAGATAAAAAAAAATTCAATCGAATTTCTATGTGCGAAACGACTTTCGATATTTGGCATACTCTTGAAATCATACACGAAGGCACTACTAGAGTAAAGATGTTAGGATCAAGAGCGGGGTTGCCACTAAGAGGGGGGGGGGGGGGGGAGGGGGTGAATTAGTGCAGCGGAAAGATTATGTCTCGAATAAAACTTCATTCGATAAAAACCGTTTGCGATGAAAACATTTTCATAAAGATCTTAACTTGAAACCTATTTGTAAATGTATTGAAGGCAATGAGCTATTAAAGAGGTTTGCAGTAAAGATAAATTTCTCAAAGTAAAATGTAAACCAGATTTTTAGAGTGGTTCGGTCAACGTGACCTACATCCACTTTCGGCTTCCTCCTCCGACGAGGTCACCGACATCCACTAGAGGCCTTCCTTCAATAAGCGAAGGCCAATCACCTTTTACACCCCTCTTCTCCTTTTACCGGGTTTAGGAGATAACCCTTACAAGCACTCACTCTCCTCTCTAAACAGAAATCTAAGTTTAAGCTAGAGGAGGGAATACACTTATGATCGCAGTAGCGTTTTCTCTCTTTTAATCTCTCTGTGCTTGTGTGTTTTAACTAGGGATGAGAGGGGTATTTACAGGCTTCAAGTTGATTCAAACTTAGAGCCTAAAACTTTCCCATCCTGGGTTCCCCGGGCATGAGAGGTACTACCGCCTGCGCTGGGCAGTACCATCACCTAGTGTTAGTTGACACTGATACTGTCCTAGGCGGTACCACCACCTAGGTCTGGTAGAACCACTGCCTGCGGGGCAGTGCTGGGTGGTACCACCGCCAAGACTAGCAGTACCACCTCCTAGACTAGCGGTACCACCGTTTGGCACCTTGCCAGCGGCGGTACCATCACTTGACATAGTCTCAAAGACTGTACCACAATGGTGAGACTTCTTGGGGCACTGCTTGGGCATCTTATTGGGCCCAACACAATTCTTACATGGGCCTACTTGACCCCTAATTGGGTTAGCTTAAATCCAAACTTAATTACGTGTTAACTACAAATCCTAAGACATATTCTAAGCTAAACAAGTCTGTAAGTCTTGGTTCTTCCGACGAGCTTCCGATGATCTTCCGACGAACTTCCGACAGACTCCCAGCAAGCTCATGGACTTCACGATGATCTTCTTGGTGAGTTTCGATGAGCTTCTCTGGCAAGCTCCGAGACTTCTCGGTTGGTTCCGCCAGAACTTCTGACGAACGTCCGGACTTCCGACGAACTCTCGAACTCCCAACGAAATCACGTCCTTGACTCCGGGACATCATTTTGCTTCATGCCTTGCTATCGTAGTTAATCTTGCATATGTAAAATATACTTTGATCTAGATAATTAATACTAAGCATTAATCAAGTTGTCCGACATGTCATTGGTCCCTCGACGCTTCGTCCGATTCTTCGACGCATCATCCTCTCTTGCGGCCTATTACCCAATCGGCCAGTTGACTTCGTAACTCTGATATCCTTGGCATAATATTTGCTCTTCTTGGCCTGATGCCTGAATCCACGGCCTGAAGCCTTTTGTTGATACGTCGACCGATCCACCGGCCCGACGTCCAATCTTCTGACATGTTCCTCCGGCCCAACATGATTTTTCCTGCTTTAATTGTCTTATCTTAATTGAAGCATCATGTATCACTCAAAACACAGATTAAAACATAAATACCTATCAATTGGTTTCATCATCAAAATATGAGATTCAACAATCTCTCCATTTTTTATGATGACAACCAATCGATGACGGAGTTAACCTTAACTCCCGGAGTTTAAACAAACTCCCCCTATCAATATGCCATATTGATATAAACTCTTAGATTCAAAAATCCAAGCAACATGTCATGATCAAATTATGACATACCAACAACATACTTCTCCCCCTTTGTCATCAACAAAAAGGAGAAGTACAATTCTTATGTGTTTAAAAATAAATTCAAATCATTGCATGATTAACATAATCTCCAGTTTTATCATCATGCAATTTTGCTATCATCATAGATATGCAAGGTAGTAAGATAGTAAATTCTACAACATCTAGCTAGCAAATTTTACAACATTTTAGAACATGCAAGCTAGCAGTTTTGAGATGTTCAATAAAGCAACTCTTGCTTCTTGAAATATGCAAATTTGTCAAGTTTTGCTAGATGTGCAAGTTAGCATTTTTTGCCTCTTGAGATAGGCAAGATAGCACATTTGTTTCTTTTGATATAATAACTTTTTGTTTCTCTTTAGATCACAAGCTAGCAATTCTAGCAAATTTTACATCATGCAAGGTAGCAAATTTTTGTGAGGTTCAAGATGTCAAGTTCTTCTCCTTGCAATATGTAAGCTAGCACATATTTGCTTCCTTTGCAATGTTTGAGCTAGCAATTTTGCTTCCTTTGCAAAGTGCATGTTTCTAAATTTTGCAAGATGAGCTAGCGATATTTCTCCCCCTTTGTCAATGTCAAAAAGAAGGGAAGACCCTTTGCGTCAATTTCTAAATCATGACAAAGGTAAAGTATTAATCTTTTTTTAATATATTTGTGCATCATCCTAGTTTTAAATTAAAACATGCACATTCCAAAACTTTACATATCATCCTTACTCCATGTATGATACTAAAAAATAAATCATCACTATGGGCATATCATACATGATATTCGAGCATTCATGATACATCATTTTGGCAACATGATGATAGCTTTTCAAATGATGGTATCTAAATGTCAAAATTCATTACATCTTCGTTAAAACACCAAGCTTGGTTTCATTGAATATAATATTGAATGATTCTTAAATATATTTAAACTTCTTTAGTTTCAATTTGTGTAATCGATTTTATATTAGCATGCTCAAATATTTATTCTTATGTTAAAACCATGCATCAATGTTTAAAACGGAAAGATAAAAAATCATCAAGATCAAAAAATGTAATACGATTCTAAAACATATAATTTCAAATTATTACTTCAAGTTCTCATGCATAAAAATCATCAAGCATGATACAACTATTTATTTTCAAAATATTCATCATGATAAGGCATACAAGCCAAAGAAATTATTAAACATAAAGCATATTCATCAATCATGGTTTCATTGGGCATAAGGTATATTAAAAAAAAATGAAAATTATCAAGATATACATTATTTATTCTTAAAAAAACATACATATGATCATTAGATTTAAATCTAACATTTTATTCCATTAACATAAAACATGTAATTTTTATTATCATTTTCAAAATTACGAGCATGATTATATTCTTGCATTTTTATTTTTTTTTTAACATGTAACTTTTAAGAAAATTCTAAACAAAATAATGCATCATGAAAAACATCAAGTAATTTCGAAATAAATTAGGGGGATTTCGATTACCTCATCGTTAAAAGCGGTTAAGACATAGTTTGCAGCCTCGCCTTTGTTGATTTTCTCCTTGTCTTCAGAGGAGCTCGATTCATCCCAATTTTTGTTCTTCTTCTTGCGTTCAGTAATTTCGTTTTTCTTGTTCTTAAATTTTTATTTCTTTAACTTTTTAAATTTCTTTTGTAGTTCAAGTTCACCATCACTTGAGCTTATACTCGAGTGGTCTTCAAATATTCTATGTCTGAAATCCTTCTTATCCTTTGGAAGGTAGTTCTCATGTTCGTCAAGCCACATTAGTCATTTCATAGGTCATCAAAGACCCAATTAGTTCTTCAAGTGGAAAAATATTTAAATCTTTTATTTCTTGTATTACCATTACTTTCGATTCCCAAGTTTTAGAAAGTGATCTTAAGATCTTGTTAATGAGTTCAAAGTTCAAAAAACTTTTATTAAGTGCTTTTAGATCTTTATGAAAATGTTTTCATCGGAAACGATTTTTATCAAGTGAAGTTTTATTTGAGACGTAATCTTTCCCCTGCACTAATTCAACCCCCCCCCTCTTAGTGCCGACCCCACTCTGATACCAATTATTAGGATCAAGAGTGGGGTCGGCACTAAGAGGGGGGGTGAATTAGTGTAGCGGAAAGATTACGTCTCGAATAAAACTTTGTTTGATAAAAACCATTTCTGACAAAAACCTTTTCGTAAAGATCTTAACTTGAAACCCATTTGTAAATGTATTGAAGGTAGTGAGCTATTAAAGAGGTTTACAGTAAAGATAAATTGCTCAAAGTAAAATATAAACGAGATTTTTAGAGTGATTTGGTCAACGTGACCTACATCCACTTTCGGCTTCCTCCTCCGACGAGGTCACCAGCGTCCACCAGAGGCCTTCCTTCAATAGGCGAAGGCCAATCACCTTTTACACCCCTCTTCTCCTTTTACCGGGTTTAGGAGATAACCCTTACAAGCACACACTATCCTCTCTAAACAGAATTCTAAGTTTAAGCTAGAGGAGGGAATACACTTATGATCGCAGCAGCATTTTCTCTCTTTTAATCTCTCTGTGCCAGTGTGTTTTAACCAAGGATGAGAGGGGTATTTATAGGCTTCAAGTTGATTTAAACTTGGAACCTAAAACTTTCCCATCCCGGGTTCCTCGAGCATGGATGGTACTACCGCCTGCGTTGGGTGGTACCACCGCCCAGTGTCAGTTGACACTAATACTGTCCTGGGTGGTACCACCGTCTGGAGGGCAGTGCTGGGCGGTACCACCGCCTGACACCCTACCAGCGGCGGTACAACCGCCAAGACTGGCGGTGCCACCGCCTGACATAGTCTCAAAGACTGTACCACGACGATGAGACTTCTTAGAGCACTGTTTGGGCCTCTTATTAGGCCCAACACAATTTTTACATGGGCCTACCTGACCCCTAATTGGGTTGGCCCAAATCTAAACCTAATTACGTGCTAACTACGATTCCTAAGACATATTCTAAGCTAAACAAGTCCGTAAGTCTTGGTTCTTTCGGCGATCTTCCGATGATCTTCCGGCGAACTCTCGGCAAGCTCCTAGACTTCATGACGATCTTCTTGGTGAGTTCCAATGAGCTTCTCTGGCAAGCTCCAAGACTTCTCGGCTGGTTCCGCCAGAACTTTCGACGAACATCCGGAATTCCGATGAACTCTCGAACTCCCAACGAAATCGCATCCTTGACTCCAGAACTTCATTTTGCTTCATGCCTTGCTATCATAATTAATCATGTGCATGTAAAACACACTTTGATCTAGACAATTAATGCTAAGCATTAATCAAGTTGTCTGGCATGTCATTGGCCCCTCGATGCTTCGTCCGATTCTTTGACGCATCGTCCTCTCTTGCGGCCTATTGTCCAATTGGCCAGTTGACTCCGCAACTTCGATATCCTTGGCGCAATATCCACTCTTCTTGGCTCGATGCCTGAATCCACGGTTCGATGTCCAATCTTATGACATGTTCCTCTAGCCCAACATGATTTTTCCTGCTTTAATTGTCTCATCCTAATCGAGGCATCCTACATCACTCAAAATGCAGATTAAAACATAAACACATATCAATTGGTTTCATCATCAAAATACGAGATTCAACAAAAGATTCTAAAGTAAATCTTTTAATGTATGAATTTAAACTTTTTCGAATGAAGCCAATCGAAACCGTTGTTGACATGTACACCCGTTTTACAGATGTTGTCAATGGTTTAAAAGCTCTTGGCAAATGCTTTTCTAATTTTGAACTCATTAACAAGATCTTAAGATCTCTTTCTAAAAATTGGGAATCTAAAGTAATGGCCATTCAAGAGGCCAAGGATTTAAATACTTTTTCCGATTAAAGAACTAATTGGGTCTTTAATGACCTATAAAATGAGTTTTATGACACATGATGAACATGATAAACTTAAGAATAACCTTCTAAAGAACAAAAAGGATTTAACACTTAGAACACATGAAGACCACTCGAGCGAAAGCTCAAGTGATGATGAACTTGAACTTCTCACTATAAAACTTAAAAAATTCATTAAACAAGAATTAAAAAATAAAAATAAACTTAAAAAGAAGTTGCCAAAGAAGAAGAGAGCACTCAAAGTGACTTGAGACGAAACGAGTTCATCCGAAGATGACGAGGAGCAAACCGATGAAGAGGAAATGACGAACTTCGCCTTAACGGGTCTCGACGATAAGATAAATGACTCACCCAAAACCCCCTTAATTTATTTTGAAATTACTTGATGCATTTCATATGTTGTTTTTAAATTAGTATATAAAATATAAAAAATAATAATTAAATAAAAAGGGATCATGTTTTTCTTTTTCTAGCTAATTTTGAAAATGATAATGAAAATTACATGTTTTATGATAAAGAAACAAAACGTTAGATTTAAATCTAATGATTAATCCTATGTATATATTTTTTAAAAAATAATGTGTATTTAAATTAATGATTTTCGATTGTGATTAAAAATGCTTCATGTTTAATGAAATCATGCTTGATGATTTAATGATACATAATAATGAAATAAAAATATTAAATGTTTTGATACCATGATTGATGATTTTATTCTATACATAATGATTTTTGTGATTCATGGCTTATTGATCTTTGTCGCAATGAAAGTTGTATTTTCGGTTATAAACAAGATGGATGGTTTTTATGACGAAATTTATTTTTCAATCCTAAACATTGATGCATATTTTTATTTGGTATAAAAAGACAAAGGCATACTTGTATGAAACAAACAACTTAAAATGAAACATCTCTATCTTATTGATTTTTCGATAAAAGATTAATGAATCCATATATATTATGCTTTTGTGAATCTCATGGATTATGAAGATGATTTGAATTTAATAGGTTTTATTGAAATCATAATCTTAATTTCTCGATATTTATAACTTGAAATCGTTGATTAATCAAAATCTCTTATTTGATATCTCATGTTTCTCTTTGCCATTTACTAAAGAGGAAAATAATCCAATTCATGATCTTGATTTCTCGATATTTGATACTTGGTATTTTCTTAAGAGGAAATTTTCTGAATGAATCATGATTTTTCTTCTGAGTTCTTGGATTTATTACTTGATTTTTTTTAATCAGGATCTCTTCTTTGCACTCCTACATTTTTATTGGTATTTGATTTAAGAAGAGATTTACTATATGAATCATGTCTTTTGGCATTCACATGATGTTATCATGAAGTGTTTATCTCATGATATGATTTTATGTATAATTCCTTGTATTCATGAAGTGTTTATCTTATCACCCAATTAATTTTTCTTGATATTCTTCATGTGATAATATGAAATTGTGCATGTTGTAAATTGAAACTATAATGATACACAAACATATTGAAATAAGGTTGATACTTTACCTTTGTCATGATGTGAAGATTGATAACATTATATTCTTCCATTCTATTTGACAATGACATAGGGGGAGCAAATTTTGCTAGCTTGCATACTTCATGAAGAAGCAAAAACTTATTAGTTTGCTCATCTCAAAAGCAAGAAATGCTATCTTGCAAAAGTACTATTTTGCCTATCTCAAGAAGCAAAACTTACAATTTGCACATTGCAAAAGGAAGCAAGAATCGCTAGCTTGCACACTTCAACAAGAAAACTATCTTGTTTTTGCTTTCGAAATATTGCTAGCTTACACTTTCTAAAATGATGAAAATTTTTTTTTGCTAGCTTGTATGTTGTAGAACATGCTATCTTACTACCTTGCATATCTAAAACTTAATAGCTTGCATGATGTAGCACTTGCTAAATTTGCTAGCTTGCATTATGATAAAACTTGATATTATATTTATTATGCATTGATTTGAACTGTAATATCTCAAACACTTGATAGTTGTACTTCTCCTTTTTGTTGATGATAAAGGGGGAGAAGTATGATGTTATGCATAATTTTATGATAACATGTTGCTTGGACTTTTGAATCTAAGAGTTCTATCAATATGACATATTGATAGGGGGAGTTAAGGTTAACTCCGTCATCAATTAGTTGTCATCATCAAAAAGAGGGAGATTATTGAATCTCGAATTTTGATGATGAAACAAATTGATAGTATTTATGATTTGATCTACATTTTTAGTGACGCAGGATGCTTCGATCAGGGAGAGACAAATTAAAGCAGGAAGAATCATGTTGGGCCGAAGAAAAACATGTTAGAAGATTGGACATCGCGCTGAAGGATCGATCGACGTATCGATAGAAGGCTTCAGGCCATAAGTTCGGGCATTGGGGCAAGAAGAGAGGATATGCGCCAAGAAAATCGGAGTTATGGAGGTTAAACTAGCCGATTAGGCAATAGGCCACAATAGAAGATGATGCACTGAAGAATCGGACGAAGCGTCGATGAACCAATGACATGCCGGATAACATCTGATTAGCTTAGTATTAATTATCTAAATTGAAGTAGGTTTCTATGTGTGCAGGATTAACTACGATGGTAAGGCATAAAGCAAAATGAAGTCCCGAATTCAAGAACGCGATTTCGTTGGGAGTTTGAGAGTTCGTTTTGCTTTATGTCTTGCTATCATAGTTAATCCTGCATACATAAAAACCTACTTCGATCTAGACAATTAATACTAAGCTAATCAGATGTTGTCCGGCATGTTCTCCCTGATCGAAGCATCTTGCATCACTAAAAACATAGATCAAATCATAAATACTATCAATTAATTTCATCATCAAAATCTGAGATTCAACAATCTTCTCGTTTTTTATGATGACAACCAATTGATGATGGAGTTGACCTTAACTCCTTATTTCAATATGTCATATTGATAGAACTCTTGGATTCAAAAGTCCAAGCAACATGTTATCATAAAATTATACATAACATCATACTCCAAATCATTCCATTCGTTCATTAGAGTAAAAGACTTTTAAAAACCAAATTTGACTAAATTCCATAAATCGAGATTCAACGAAAGCAAGAAAACTCTCATTCGAGTTTTCCAATATGCGTAGTCCGTCCTATTAAACATGGGAGGACAAATGAGAAGTGACCCTCTTAAAAGCCGAAAAGAGCCATTTCTCTTAGGTGTTAAACCAAATGAGAAAAACGTGGCTCTGATACTAACTGTTAGGAATGAGTTGGCACTAAAAGGGGGGGGGGGGGTGAGGGGAGTGGGGTGGTGTGGGGGGTGAATTAGTGCAGCGGTAAAATCACGGATTCAAATCGTTTCATTTCAATTAAAATCGATTCCAACGAAATTCGTTTCATAAAGATCTTAACTTGAAACACGTTCGTAAATATATTGAAAGTAATAAGCAAGTAAAGTGGTTTGCAGTTAAAGTGAATTGCTCAAGACGAAACACAAACCAGATTTTTATAGTGGTTCGGTCGTCGTGACCTACATCCACTCCACTTATTCCTCTTTCGTCGAGGCCACCGATATCCACTATCGATCTTCCTTCAATGGGTGAAGATCAACTACCCTTTTACACTCCTCTTTTCCTTTTCACGGGTTTAGGAGACAACCTTTACAAGCACTCACTCCTCTCTAAACAAAATTCTAAAGTTAGATCTAGAGGAGGGGATTTCTCAAGTGATTGCAACAGCGTTTTCTCACTTTAAAACTCTTTGTGCTTGTATATGTTAACCAAGGATGAGAGGGATATTTATAGGCTTCAAGTTGATTCAAACTTAGAGCCTAAAAATGTCTCATCCCGGGTTTCTTGGGTACAGGTGGTACCACCGCTAGTGTCAGTCTAACACTGACACTACATTGGGCGGTACCATCGCCTGACACTTGACGTAAAGTAGGTTTTTATGTGTGTTGGATTAACTACGATAGCAAAGCATAAAGCAAAATAAAATCCTAGAGTCAAGAACGCGATTTCGTTGGGAGTTCGAGAGTTCGTTTTGCTTTATGTCTTGCTTTATGTCAGTCGGAAGTCTAGATATTCGTTGAAAGTTCTGTCGGAATCAACTAAAAAGTCTAAGAGATTGCCAAAGAAGCTCATTAGAACTCGCCAAGAAAATTGTCGTAAAGTCTAGGAGCTTGTTGGAAGTCCGCTGGAACATTGTCGAGAGATCATCGGAAGTTCGCCGGAAGAAACTTTGACTTATCGGACTTATTTAGGTTAGTGTATGCCTTAGAATTCGTAGTTAGCATATAATTAGGATTGGAATTAGGCCAACCCAATTAGGGGCCAGTTGGGCCCATGTAAGGACTGTGTTGGACCAAGTGAAAAGGCCCAAATAGTGACCCAAGAGGTGGCACCATCGTGGCACAATCTCCGAGACTATGTCAAGCGATGGTACCATCGGTCTAGGTAGTGGTACCACCTAAACAATCTCCAAGAGGCTGTTAGGCGGTGGTATCGCCAATCTAGGTAATGGTACCGCCCAGTTCAAGGTGTCAGGTGGTGGTGCTACCAAACTAGACGGTGGTACAACCCAATGTAGTGTCAGTGTCAGACTGACACTGTTAGGATCGGAGTAACACTAAGAGGGGGGGGGGGGGTGAATTAGTGCAGCGGATTAAAACGTCGGTTTTGACAAAATCTTTCATACGATAAAAAACCGAACTTGAAAAGCTTAATAACTTAGAAGCGTATGGAAGCGTAGTGACTAAGTAAAGTAGTTTGCAGTATGTAAATGGCAAGAACAAAATGCAAACCAGAGAAGACGGTAGTTTATAGTGGTTCGGTCAATCGTGACCTACATCCACTCCTCTGATTCCTCTTCCGTCGAGGCCACCGGCATCCACTAATGATCTTCCTTTCCTAGGCGAAGATCAACCTCCTTCTTACACCCCTCTTACAACCTCTTACAAGTGGTTCACCCTTTTACAAAGATTTCAATGAAAAGAAAGGAGGTGAACACTCAAGCTATTGAAAACAAGACTTTTCCTAAAGCTTTTCTCAACTTCTAGCTTCTCAAAAGGTTGTGGTCTTAGCTGAGAATAGAGGGGTATTTATAGGCTTCAAGAGGATTCAAATTTGGGCTCCAAAATTTGAATCTTCTTTGGTTCCCGATGCTGGCGGTGCCACCGCCTGTCAGTTTCTGACACTGACAGTGGACTGGCGGTGCCACCGCCCAACTCTCGGGTGCTGGGCGGTGCCACCGCCTGGCTCTCGGGTGCTGGGCGGTGCCACCGCCAGACCCTTCGGTTCATTGGTTGGGCTTCAAATTTAGCCCAAACGAAGTCTAATTTTGGGCCCAATTGGCCCCTAACCAGGATATAGGATTATCTCTTAATCCTAATCCTAATTACAAGTGAACTACATAACAAAAAAACATCCTAAGCAAGTTTTCAACCGCGAACGTCGAGTCTTGTTCCGGCGAGCTTTCCGACGAACTTCTTCCGACGGACTCCCAATAAGCTCCCGATCTTGTGATGACTTTAACGAGTAGCTGAGCCTTCTCAGTGATCTCCGTGAACCTCCGACAATCTCTTCGGCGAACTTCCGAAAATTCCGACAGGTTCCCGATTTCTTCTCGGATGGTTTCGGCAGCATCTCCGACGATTCTTCGGACTCTTAAACGTCCATCGAACTTGACTCCGGTATTCTTGCTTTGTGTTTTCTGGTTATCGTAGTTAATCCTGCACACTTAACTCAATAATATGGATTAGATCAATTAACCCATCAATTGATTTTATCATCAAAATCCGAGATTCAACAGACACTGGTAGTGGTACCGCCCGTACCCAGGAAACCTGGGATGAGACGTTTTTAGGCTCTAAGTTTGAATCAACTTGAAGCCTATAAATACCCCTCTCATCCTTGGTTAATAAACATACAATTGAGAGTAAAAAAAAAAAAAAAAAAACTCTGTTATAATTATGTGTGAAACTCCTCTCAAAGTTTTAAGTGTTAGAATAGTTTAAGAGAGGAGTAAGTGGGGGTATAAGGATTATCTCCTAAACCTGGTAAAAGAAGAATAGAGTTGTAAAAGGTGGTTGGTTTGCCTATTGAAAGAATATCGATAGTAGATGTCGATGGACTCGACGGAAGAGGAATCGACGGAGTGGATGTAGGTCACAACGACCGAACCACTATAACTTAGTTTGCATTTACTTCTTACAATTTACATTTACTGCAAACTGCCCTTCTTTACTCTCACTACTCTACTTCCTCATTACACACTTACATTAGTGTTTTCAAGTTAAATATATTTTTGATCGCTTTTAATCATACGAAGATTTTTCAAACTGATGTGATTTTTACCGCTGCACTAATTCACTGCCCCCCTCTTAGTGCCGACTCGTTCTTAACACTTTCTTATAGGTATGTCACTAAATAAGAGCTATAAGTAAAAGATGATATCTTAATAGTAGATACTCAAGGCACATGATCGGAAATCCAACAAACTTTTTAAAACTTACTAGCCAAGATGAATGATATATTACCTTCGGAGATAACAATAAAGAAAAATTCATTGGCATTGGAAATATTGGTAATAAAATAAATCTCTTGATTGAAGATGTACTTTTGGTAGATGGCTTAAAACATAACTTAATAAGCAACAAACAATTTTATGATAAGGGATATAATGTTAAATTTGAATCTCATGCTTATATCATAGAAATACATAGTAAGAATAAATATATGATAGCTTTAAGAATAATAATGTTTATACTATTGATCTTAATAATTTTCTTAATACAACATATATTTTTATTTTGAATGATGATACATAGCTTGCATAAGAGACTAAGACATGCTTGTATAAAATTAATTTCCCAAATTAAAACTAAAGAACTCATAGGAGGAATGCCTAAAATCAAATTTGTTAAAAATAAAATTTATGATGTATGCCAATTAAGAAAATATATTATGAGTAGCTTCAAACCAAAAAACAAATTACATTTAGATTATTACAACTAATTCATATGGATTTATTTGGACATGTTGATATCACAAGTTTTAAAGATAATAAATATGCTTTTGTAATTATTGATTACTATAGAAGATATATTTCTTAACACATAAAAATGATTATTTTAAATATTATACTAAATTTTATAAATAAGTCTAAAATAAAAAAAAGTTTTATGATCTCTTCTATTCGTAGTGATCAATGTAGTGAATTTAACGATCATGATTTTTTAGAATTTTATGATTTGAATGGGTATGACTATAATTTCTTTACTCTAAGAAATCTATATCAAAATAAAGTTATTAAAAGAAATAATAGAAGCTTATAAGAGATGGCAAGGACTATGCTTAATTAATATAACTTACCAAAAATACCTTTATGCCGAAGCCGTTAACACAATATACTATATCATGAATAAGATTCTTATAAGACCTCATCTATCTAAAACTCTTTATGAATTACGAAACAATAAAAGACCAAGTGTCTCATATTCCGAACTCATCCTTTGTTAAAAAAATATTTATATAAATGTTATCTTCCTATCTCAAATTGAGTCTAAATGCATTGATGATGCTTTTAAAAATGACTCATGAGTCTTAATAATGCATGAAGAGACAAATCAATTTGAAAAAAATAAAGTTAGATACTTATTCATAAACCTAATGATCATCTTGTGATTAATACTAAAAGGGTCTTTGAACAAACAAGATGAACAAGGTATCATAATTTGAAACAAGGCTAGATTAATGGCCAAATGTTTTAATAGAGTATAGATTATAAAAAAATCTTTGCTCCTATGGCTACACTTAAAGCCAAAGGATACTCCTTGCCTATGTATATTTTAAAAAATTTAAATTATTTTAAGTAGATGTCAAAAGTGTTTTACTTAATAGTTTTATTTCGAAAGAAGTTTATGTTAAACAACTAATTGGATTTAAAAATAGATATTTTCCAAATCATGTTTATAAATTATATAAGACTCTCTATAGATTGAAATAAGCCCCTAATGCTTAGTATGAAAGACTTAGCTCTTTTCTTCTTCAAAATAATTTTTTAAAAGACAAGGTCGACACCATATTATTTATTAAATATTTTAAAAATATTTTTTAATATTTAAATATATGTTAATGATATTATTTTTGTATCTACTAATGAATTTTTATTTCAATCATTTGCTAACAATATGAGCCAAGAATTTGAAATGAGTTTAATGGGTGAATTAATATTTTTCTAGGGTTATAAATTAAGTGACTAAATGATGACATTTTTATTAGTCAAACCAAGTATACTCTTAATCTATTAAAATAATTTTATATAAATAATGCTAAGACTATCAACATATCAATGAGCATTTCTAATAAATTAGATATAGACAATGAAGAAGAATACTTTGATCAAAAGACTAACAAAGGCATAATAGGTAGTTTATTATACCTTACCACAACTAGACCTAAAAATATTTAATATTGAGATTTGTGTAAGATTTCAGTCTAATCCTAAATAATCTCACTACAAAGTAGTAAAATAATTTTTTAATACTTAAAAGGAACTCTAAATATAGGATTATAGTATCATAAATTTAAAATTTTTTATTTGATTGCTTATACTGATTCTAACTTTGTATGATATAAAATAGATAAAAAAATATATCTCTGGAACTTATCAGCTCCTAGGTTATACACTTATTTCTTTGTTATCCAAAAAATAATACTTTATCACACTATCTACAACTGAAGCTAAAGATGTTGCAATTGTGTATATTGTGCACAAGTAATTTGAATGAAAAATACTTTAGAATATTATGGATTTTGCTTAAAAAAATCCCTATAAAATGTGATAATATTAGTATAATTTATTTATTAAAAAATCCTATTCAACATTCTCGAACCAAGCATATTGACATTAGATATCATTTAATTAAGGATCATATAAGTAATCATGACATATCCTTAGATTTCATTAACTCAAAACATAAGCTAGTAGACATTTTTACTAAATCACTGAGTGAGGAATAATTTGATTTTATTAGAAGAGAAATAGGCATGTTAAATTTTTCAAATTCATAATCAAAGACCTTTCGCTATTTATTCTCCTATTATTCTTTATTTTTGCTAATGAGTAATAAATATATTTATCTAAATGAATTATAATCTTTTACCTAACTTCTTTATGTTCGCATGTTGAGATTTATTTTGTAACTCTTTTATATCAAGTTAAAATTTAAAACTTGAATGAACATTGATTTTTGAGCTTGAATCATAATATCAATAAAATTAAATTTCTTTCAACTTGATTCAGTATAAGTATTTAAAAGGATATATGATCATTTTATTAGGATTGTGAATAGCACTAAGAGGGGAGGTAAATTAGTGCTATCGTAAAAATTAAGACAATTCGAAACTTTTGACTTAATAAAAATATATCAGAAAAGATATTGAAAGTGTGCTTTACTTAGAATAAGAGTGATAAAAAATTAAGGTAGAAAGCAATAGTGATGAAGAGTAATAAAAAAGTGCACACTAATTTTATAGTGGTTCATCATCGTGACCTACGTCAACTCTCGATTCCTCTTCTGTTGAGGCCATCGACGTCCACTAATGGTCTTCCTTCAATGGGTGAAGACCAACTACCCTCTTACAACTATTTTCTCCTTTTCATAGGTTTAGGAGATAACATTTACAACACACTCACTTCTCTCTTAAATTGAAATCAACACTTAGAGCTAGAGGAGGGGAATTCTCACAAGATTACAATAGCGTTTTCCCCCATTTTTATTCTAAGTTTTTTTTTATGTTTACTGAACAAGGATAAGTGGGGTATTTATAGGCCCAAATGACTTAAAAAAATAGAGCCAAAATTCAAATCCCTGAGATTTCGAGGTATTGGTAGTACCACCGCTTGTGCTGGGTGATACCATCGTCTATCAATTCTAACACTAGGCGATACTATCGCCTAACACACTAACATTAGGTGGTACCATCACCCAGTCTAGCAATACCACCACTTGACATAATTTGGAAGACTATGTCTGGATAGTACTACTGCCTAATCTAGTGGTACCACTGCTTGACATGATTTGAGAGACTGTGTCTGGGTGGTATCATCGCCTAGTCTGGACAGTACCGTCGCCAGACCCTACTACAGGACATTGAATGCGCCAAACAATAGTCTCATTGATAGAATCTTTAAATTCAAAAAATCATACAATGTTTTAAAACATAAAAGAACATCTTACCGTGCATGATTTAACACATCATTATATCTTCTCCCCCTTTGTCATCAACAAAAATAAGAAGTTCATCTAGCAAGTTTTTGAGATATGCAAGTTTTACAACATACAAGCTAGCAATAATTTTGAGTTGTGTAAGTTTGTAAATTTTGCTTCTTGAAATGTGCAAGTTTGCACTTTTTTCTTCTCTTGAAATGTGCAAGCTAGCAAATTCTTCTCCATAAAATGTGTAAGCTAACAAGTTTTTCTCCTTGAAAAGTACAAGCTAACAAGTTTTACATCATTTTAGAACATATAAGCTAGAAATTTTATCTCCCCCTTTATCATTGTAAAAAAGAAGGGAAGAATATAATTTTATATTTTTTCCCTTTATATCAATTTTTACATCATGACAAGGATAAATTTAAATCAAATATGATGAGGTATATAATTTATGAATATAAGGGAGTATCATAAATAAATCATGGCATGAAAGATATAATAACAAAGATCATTTGAATACCAAAAGACATTATTCATTTTGACAAATCTCTTGAGATGCTAGCAATTTTCTTTCTCCCCTTTGTCATTGCAAACAAGAAAGAAGAAGAGGGGAGGTACAAAAATTTGCATCAATGATCATCACATGAAAGATATCAAAGATCATGAAAGATCAATACAAAATATCATCGGTCTTTTGTATTATCAAGAAAAACTTCAAAACATAAGAAATCAATTTGATGATCAATACAAAGGAGTCATAATGAATCTCAAGTTCAAAAATTAAGATTATAATTTGTATAAATCTCCTCTTAAATAAAAACATCATAAAGAATTTTAAAAATATTGAGAAATTAAAAGAAATATCCTTTTTAGTGAATAGCAAAAGGAAGAATCATAACAAACCATTTTGATTCAAATGAAAAACGTAAGTAATTGAAAACCAAAAAATCAAGATAAAAGAATGAATAAGTATTCTCTTTAATAAAATACAAGAGTCATATAAGAATAAAGAGTAGGGGATTTTGATTCATATAAAGAAAATCTCAAGTTATAATTTTGAGAATTCAAGATCATGATATAGATAAAACTCATTCAAATTCAAATCATCAAATCATCAAAATCACTTTTAGGAGATTCAAAATGGCATAAATAGATTGATTAATCTCTTATTGAAAACTCGATAAGATTTTAGGGATAGAGAGACATTTTTAAGAATAATGCATTCCTTTTTTTTTTATGTGTTTCAATTTATGTGATTTATTTTATACAAATATGTCTTTGTCTTTTATACCAAACAAAAACATTGATCGTTTAAAACTGAAAAACAAGATTTATCACAAGAGTCATCAAGATCAATAAATCGTAAATCATAAAAATCATCATTAGATGTCCTTAGTTAACTCTAATGGATCCTGCCCTATTGGATGCTAGATCTCCATCCAATTACCCAAGCCTCTTAGATTAGTGGGTCTTTACTCAATAATTTCTTATTAGCTCTTATTAGATCTCATCCATGGGATCCAATAATTCAAGGGCTTATTGGATATCCAATAAGATAGGGGCTCCAATAGATATCTCAAATCTAAACCTCTACTCGTCGCAATACCTACCATATGTGTGTGACCCTCTAGACCCAATATCAAGCTGGCCGTGAGTCATATCAGTTAGAACTCCTTTTGGCTCGGTGGATTATTATCTCTATAATAATTCACTCGACTAATTGACTACGGACGCACTAGGCTACTACGCCACAATCTCTAAACGATACAAGAGAATTCAATCCTTTGGACCTATTTGTCCTAAGTTATCGTGTATCTATAGTCTCTTAACCATCTAATATCTCAGAGACCATATACCAGGTATGGTGCTATCAGACTCATATGGTTTCTCCTCGAGTCTCGCTCGAATCGGATTCTCCCGAAGAACTCTTTCTCTCTCAATCCAAATGATCTTGACCAAGGATTTGTCTAAGCAAGAATATACAGGATATTCCTCTCATAATTCCAAGAGCGGATGATCCTCTATCGATACTTAATAGCTCTTATTAGGTTGGCTGCCACTCCCAATAACCGGTTGTACTAGATTTGGAACTTCCAAACCTATAAGTCTGGTATCAAAGAGTAGAGTACTCATATAGTACATCCTTGTTATCTCAAGTCTAAGGACCGGATACACTATTGGGACTACGGAATCACAGTATAACAATAAGGCATCATCAACCATCCAGTATTCCGTGAGTAGATTAATTAGTGAACTCATTCTCCAATGAACGCCTGCACTGTATCCTTAGTGTCCCCACATGAGCAGCTATAAGACCAGTTGCCTCCATCATATGGATGAGTATATAGCACACTAGTCTGTCCAGTTATCTCAATGTCTTTTTCGAGTAACCTATGACCAGAATTATTTAAGGTCTATGTTTAAAGGTGAATCGGTCTCATTATCATAATCTCATCATAATTCGATTCCCATTACACAGATCCATGGACATCACAATATATATGCATATATGTAACAAGCATAATAAAGTGATAAAATGTCAAAATATAATAAACAAAAAGAATGTGTATCATGTCACATGTGTCATCACTCACGTGATTGACTTGTGATAGAACCTCAGAGGAATTCTATGTAGATTAATCTTTGAGGGAGATCACTCCTTGGAATGCTATAGGGGTTCCACCCTCCTAAAAGTCGGCCAAATGACTGCAATTATAAATAGATCTTATTCTCAAAGAGATGGAGGCTACATGCTTATATAGGGCTCCAAACCTTAGCCCTAGGGGCTGCTTCCTAAGTGAGTTACCCCTTTTACCCTCAACCCTAACCAACCAGCCCAATAAAAGGGGGCGACAGCTAGGAAGCCCAAAGGCCCAAATATATATTAGGATCAAGAGCACACTAAGAGAGGGAGGGGGGGTGAATTAGTGCAGCGGAAAACTTTCCTCAGTTAAAATCTGATTTCGTCGAAAACCATTTTGGAAAGATCTTTAAATTGAAAGCATATAGAAGTGTAGTTGATGTAAAGCAATGGAGGCAATTTGCAGTCAAGATAAATAGCAGAAAGTAAATGCAAACCGAGATTTAGAGTGGTTCGGTCAATCTTGACCTACATCCACTTTTGGCTTCCTCCTCCGACGAGGTCATCGATGTCCACTAGAGGCCTTCCTTCAATAGGCGAAGGCCAACTACCCTTTTACAACTTTTCTCCTTTTGACAGGCTTAGGAGACAACCCTTACAAGTTTTCTCTCCTCTCTTGAATGATCAACACTTAAAAAGAAAGAGGGAAAAGAACTCTAGCTTTTACACCACTTTTAAGCCCTCAAATACTCAGAATTAAAGCAAGCTTTCGGTACCCTTTCATGCAGGAAATGATGGGGTTTATATAGGCCCCAATCAGTTTGAAATTAAAGCTCAAAAGTATCCATTCTCGGATTTTCATGGTCCTGGCAGTACCACCGCCATTATTGGGCGATACTACCGCCTGTCATCTGTCACTGAGCGATACCACTGCTCAGTCTGGGCGGTATTACCGCCTGATAGCGCTCGAATACCGAGCTCAGGCGATACCACTTCCTGACAGGGGCGGTACCACCATTGGCAGTAATAACTGCTAGCGATACCACCGCCTAGAACTCTTGGGAGGTCGAGTCTCCTAGGCGATGCCACCGCCGGCTAGGAATTTTGGGTCCGAATGGGTTGTTCCATTTGGCCCAATTTGGGTCTGTTAAAGGTCCAATTGGCCCTTGATTAAGTTAATGGGATCACCTCTCAATCCTAACTTAATATACATATTAACTACGATAATTAAGGCATCAATACTGTAAATTATGTTTCAATGCGTCAATCGCTTCTTCCGGTGAGCTTCCAGCGAACTTCCAGCGAACATCCGACGAACCCTCGGTGATGCTCCGGCGGACTCCCGGCAAACTCCTGGATTTTACGACGATCTTCTTGGCAAGTTCCAACGAGCTTCTTTAGCAAGCTCCTGGACTTCTCGGATTGTTCCCGCGGAACCTCCGACGAATGTCTGAACTTCCGACGAACTCTCGAACCCCCAACATGATCTTAGTCTTGACTCCGGCTCAACACCTGCTGTATGTCTTACTACCATCGTAGTTAATCCTGCACACTTATCTCAACATATAGATTAGATAAACAGATGACAATTGACTTCATCATTAAAATCCAAGATTCAATAATCCCCCCCTTTTTTATGATGATAATCAATTGATGATGGAGTTAACCTTAACTCCCCCTATCTATATGCCATCTTTGAGATAAGTAATGGAACATGGATATGAAATAAATTCGATATGGCATAGGCTCATGAAAGCTCTATTCAAGAAATACATTAAATCCGGAAGTGAAATACAACAAAATCATACATTCGGATAATGTTTTGTTATGGCTCTTCAATCACAATTATAAAGGTAAAACATGCTCATCATCATGGAAACTTTTGAATCATATAATCATATAAAATTCGTATCATAATATTTTAAGTGATGGTTATGGCTTTTCAGCATTGAGTTTTTAAGTGATTGATCAAAGAGTTAAGAAAGTCTAAAAATGAAATTTAACAAATTCATGCATTCGGACATTGTTTTGTCATAGTTTTTGAATCACAATTATGAAGCAAAATTATTAGTGTTTTGTAGTACTCAAAGATTAAGAATCCGATGTATGAATGAACCTTCTCAAATCACAATGAGAATATAACATACTCATCATGGAAACTTATAGCACTAAGGCACAAAATTTTCAACTTTAAAGTAAACATGTTATTAAAGCATGCAATCATGTCAAATTCGTATAAAATTTTTAGCACAGAATTTAAGTGATAAAAAAATAAGGAAAACCTGAAAACGAAGTTCAATCAACATTAATATTCCTAACTCTGTAAATGCTCACTAAATAATACATCAAGTCATAGATACCAATAGTTAAACATATCAAGGACTTGCGATCATCAAATTAAGTGGCATTGCGATCAAAGTGAGTAGCATAAAAAGGTTTACAACAACATAGCTTTACAACATGACAAGAAGGAATTATGTCCACCTTTTCTAAATACATACATATACTCATTCAGGTGGTGGAAAGTTAAAATGTCTAAATAAAATGTCAAACTATCGATAAATCTGCTGCAGCTCAGATAGGATTTGATCTTGGTGATGTTCAAGTTGATATTGTCTTTGTTCAAAGCGATCCATCTGAATCTCTATGTCTTCGATAGATGATAAAGGAGCTTGCTCAAATGGATGTGATTCCTCAAAGGGACCAATTGGAAGAGATTGATTACCCCTAAAGATTGGTATTTCTGGTTCTGGATCAGGTTGAGGGGGATCGGTTCTTCTAGGCATTCTAACCCACATACCATTTCTAAATATACATCTCATCCATCGAAGTAGATTTTTATTTATGATGCTAAATCTATCTAGTTGTATAACCTCTTCATAGGGTGGTATTGCAATATCGTAAGCATGGAGAATTCTAGTGATTATGCCACCATATGGAAGCATCATATCCTTTTTAGATATCTCTATCATATTTTGTTGGATAAGGTAACCAAAGCAATTGTTGTATCCCTTCATGATCCAATACATGGTTCCTAGTTTCATTTGACTTACTTCATCATGATGGTATTGTTTAGGAAGAATGATACTTATTAAGATGTGATGAAGTATTTTGGTGCTTAATGGTAATAGATGTTCGCAGCTTTTTGGAAGTACCATTAAGTTGGGATTGCCGAAAATTGTTCCTAAGGCATCAACATATGTGGTCCCAAATGTTTCATCATCTCATTGTCCTCTAAAATAATAGCTTCTATCTTTTACAGGGATGCCTATGATGTCGCAAAGGGATCTATTTGTAATTGATATATGATGTCCTAAAAGATAGGTAGACACCCTTTCTTCTTCATCTATATGTAGATTGTTATAAAACAACCTAACAAGCCTAGGGTAGATGGGTTCATGGGTAGATGGGTTCACTTATTTGTAGGATTGAGAGAAGATCTAGATTTGCAAATCATTGAATTGGTTCTAAATCACTTAGTTCATCTAAATCAACATGCTTTCCCTTATGAACATTTCTAAATTCTATGGAAGCAAATTTTTAGGCATGTAGATTTGAATAAAAAAGTGTAGAATCATAATTTTCTTATAATCTCCTCTTCCCTTTGTCCCTAGAGGATCTTCTAGAACCCATAAATACTACTATTATGAAGATAAATGATGAGCAAGAGCAGATCATATAAAAGAGAAATCAAAGCCTTTTAGAGAATACCTTAGTTGAGATCTTCAAGATAATATAGGATTGATTCTTGATCTTGTAGGAAATAGGAAGTTTTGGGCAGCTAAAAGGGAAGAATGGAGTTGGAGGAGCATTTAGAGCTGCAAGGAAGAGAGAAAAATGAGTTGGGGTCAGTTCTACCACCGACCCTAACTCGATTTTAAAAAAGTGGGCAGGTTGTGGGTGATGGCACCGCTAGCTGGGCGGTGCAATCGCCTGCCACCCATGACAGCTGGTGGTGCTACCGCCAGCTGGGCGGTGCCACCGCCTATAGGCAGTAAGCACTGCTTTCAGGGGTGTGTGGGCTGATGTAGGTGTTTTCAATTTGAAGAGAGTTTTTTTTTGTGGAGCAACCAACCTTAATTATATAATTATGTAAAAATTTCCATCACAAGATAAGAAATTTTATATGTTCATGATAGATCTTGTGAAATGCATACTCTACTCAAATGTTATATATAGTTTTCAATATGTTCATGACTCATCATGCAAGCTTGTAAGACTCGCTAGTTCATGATTTATATCATACAAGAATTTGTATGCAAACTTGGGTTGCAAGACGTAAGTTCATGATTTTGTAAGATATAGTTGGATCCGAAAAAAAATTGAAGAAGGAATGTATTCGATGAATTCGGAAATCCGGAGGCTGTGTGAAGGGGAATTCATGCATAAGAGTTTACGAGTTTCAAAATTTGAGGGATCAAACTTAAGTGTTTATCACACAAGATTGTTTCAATATCATTTTGTAATTGATAGTTTTAATTCTACTAATCCTCTTTTTGTCATTTTAGCTAGAGAGAGTTATGAGTCATTTTGGATCTCTGGTCATAGACCTTGAGCACCCAAAAAGCAAGATATCATCTCTTGCTCCTAGCTTGTGGTGATATATATTTTTACACAAAAGGATGATTTTTAGGTACCCATTTGACCTTGGGTGGTGATATATATCTAAATTGCTTATCATGTTGCATGGAGTTCTTAATGGTTCCTTTTGGAACCCAAATCAATTTGTTTATACTAACTTTCTTGAATGGACAATGATAAGCTCTATGTCTATGTTTGTAATAAAAGTTACATTTGTTTTGATACGAAATATACAAGATAGGGCCTTTAATGAAAGTGGTTGAATTTTGGTGAAAGCTTCTCATAAATCCGATTCTACTTCTTTTATGAACGTAACCCTTATTCGTAAGGATCATGTTTAAGGACTTGCTACCAACCTCAAATTTCTTTAAGGTGTCCTTGAGTAGCAAGTTCTCCTTTTGGAGTATTTCTAAGTTATGACATTTCGTACAAGGAGCTAAACTATCATTATGCTTAATTTTTAATTTATCGAAATTACTAACAAGAGTATTATGCTCCTTTTTTAACAATTTATATTTTCTACTAATTGTTTTGCTTTCATCAAATAAATCATGGAAAACATTTAACAATTTATTGAATGATAAATCTACATTAATTAAATTTGTTACCTCTCCAATGGTCATTAGTGCATAATGAGCAACTTGCTCAGTGTTGGACTCCTCTTCTTCGGATGCACTTGAGTCATCCCATGTTGCTTTGAGCGCCTTCTACTTTGGTGTTCTCTTCTTAGCTTGGGGACATTCACTTTTATAGTGTCCCGGCTTCTTGCATTCATAGCAAATTACTTAGTCTTTCTTGGGTTCAAATTTACTTTTAGTGTCATTTTTAAATTTATTTTTTTTAATAATTTTTTTGAATTTCCTTGTTAAAAGCGCCAAGTGATCGTCAAAGTCCATCACTTGAGTTTTCTCTTAAGTGATCTTCTTGAGTTCTAAGTGTCATATCCTTTCTGTTCTTTGGAAGTGTGTCCTCATGCTCTTCATGAGCTTTGCAAGTCATTTCGTAGGTCATTAGTGACCCGATTAATTCTTTAAGAGGGAAGTTATTTAAATTTTAGCGTCTTGAATGGCCGTGACTTTATGGTCCCAACCCTTTGGAAGGGATCTTAGAATTTTATTAACGAGCTCGAAATCTGAAAAACTTTTACCGTGTCCTTTTAGACCATTGACGACATCCGTAAAATGGGTGTACATGTCTCCTATGGTCTCACTCGGTTTTATTCGAAAAAGTTCATAAGAATGTACTAAAAGATTGATTTTTGACTCTTTCACTCTACTCGTGCCTTCATGAGTCACTTCGAGTGTATGCCAAATATCAAGTGCAGTTTCACAAATTGAAACACAATTGAACTCGTTTTTATCTAGTGCACAAAATAAGGCATTCATAGCCTTTGCATTTAGAGCGAAAGTCTTCTTCTCTAATTCATTCCAATCGATCATTAGAAGAGAAGACTTTGAAAATCCATTTTCTATAATCTTTCAAAGCTTAAAATCCATGGAAATAAGGAAGATCCTCATTCGAGTCTTCCAATAGGTGTAATCCGTCCCATTGAATATGGGCGGACTTGTAATAGAGTGGCCCTCTTAGTTCCAGGCAAATGCCATCTCTCTTGGGTTTTAATCCAACTGAGAGTGAATCTCGCTCTGATACCAATTGTTAGGATCAACAGCACACTAAGTGGGGGGGGGGGGGTGAATTAGTGCATCGGAAAAATTTTTCTCGGTTAAAATCTGATTTCATCAAAACCTATTTCGGAAAGATCTTTAAATTGAAAGCATACGGAATTATAGTTAATGTAAAGCAATGGAGGTAGTTTGTAGTTAAGATAAATAGCAGAAAGTAAATGCAAACTAAGATTTAGAGTGGTTCGGTCAATCTTGACCTACATCCAATTTTGGCTTCCTCCTTCGATGAGGTCACTGACATCCACTAGAGGCCTTCCTTTAATAAGCGAAGGCTAACCACCCTTTTACAGCTTTTCTTTTTTTAACGGGCTTAAGAGATAACCCTTACAAGTTTTCACTCCTCTCTTGAATGATCAACACTTAGAAAGAAAGAGAGAGAAGAACTCTAGCTTTTACAACACTTTTAAGCTCTCAAACACTCAGAATTAAAGCAAGCTTTCGGTACCCTTTCATACAGGAAAGGGTGGGGTTTATATAGGCCCCAATCAGTTTGAAATTGGAGCTTAAAAGTATCCATTCCGGGATTTCCAAGGTCTTGGCGATACCACCGCTATTACTGAGTGGTACTACCGTCTGTCATCTGTCACTGAGCGGTACCACCGCTCGGTCTGGGGGTACTACCACCTGACAACGCTCGAAGATCGAGCTCAGGCGATACCACCGCCTTACAAGGGCGGTACCACCGCCTTACAAGGGCAGTACCACCGTTGGCAGTAATAACTACCGACGATACCACCGCCTGATAGGGGCAGTACTATTGCCCAGAACTCCTAAGAGACCGAGTCTCCTAGGCGGTAACACCGTCGGCCAGGAATTCTGGTCCGAATGGGCTGTTCCATTCGGCCCAATTTCGGTCTGTTAAGGGCCCAGTTGGCCCCTGATTAAGTTAATGGGATCATCTCCCAATCCTAATTTAATCTGCATGCTAACTACGATAATTAAGACATCAATACTGTAAATTATATTTCGGTGCGTCAATCGCATCTTCCGACGAGCTTCTGGCGAACATCCGACGAACCCTCGGTGATGCTCCGACGGACTCCCGGCAAACTCCTAGATTTTGTGACGATCTTCTTGGCGAGTTCTGACAAGCTTCTTTGGCAAGCTCTTGGACTTCTCAAATTATTCCCCCAGAACCTCCGACGAACGTCCGGACTTCCGACGAACTCTCGAACCCCTAACGTGATCTTGGTCTTGACTCCGGCTCAACACCTGTTGCATGTCTTACTGCCATCATAGTTAATCCTGCACACTTATCTCAACATATAGATTAGATAAACAGATGACAATTGACTTCATCATCAAAATTCGAGATTCAATAATATAAACCCTAGCCACTCTTCTTTATAGGATAGAGGCAGCTAGGTGGGGTTTATTACAATCTCATAGGATTTTATTAGTTTCTTCTTGGTTGAGTAGGACCCAACCCTACTAGGGTCCTATCAAGCCCCCCCTCTCCAAATCAGTCTTATCCTCAAGGCTAAGGTTCTATGAACTCAGGGAACCAGGTCTTCAGCTCCTCATGTGATTCCCATGTGGCGTCTTCAAGTGGTAAATTATTCTAATGCACTAGTACTTTAGTAGAGGGACGTCGGCAATGCATCATGATTCTACGGTTGAGGATGGCTTGTGGTTGGGCTTGAATATCTCTATCATTAGTGGTGTTGGGCAATTGGATCTGGGGTTACTCATGTTCTCCCAACTTAGGCTTCAAGCATGACACGTGGAAGATAGGGTGAATTTCGGGCAATTTAAGTCTATATGCCACGTCTCCAATACGCTTTTTGATCTGATAGGGCCCATAAAATGTGGGGATAGCTTCATGGAGGCTCATGTGTTGATAAAGAGTTGCTTGTATGGTTGTAGGCGAAGATAAACCTAATCTCCTACTGAAAATTATCTTTCGCTTCATCGTGTGTCAACTTGCTACTTTATTCTAACTTGAGTGGTAGTGAGATTATCCTTTAGCAATTATAGGAGTTTGTCCCTATTAATCAATTCTTGGTCGACCTAATCTACCTTGGCCGAGCCAATTACATACTTTGGAATTACAAAGGCCGGTCGACCATACAAGGCTTCACAAGGGGCATATTTTATAGATGAATGATATGCAGTATTATACCACCATTCAGCCCAAGGAAGCCATTTCACCCACTCCGTTGGTCGGTCATTGGCGAAACACCGAAGGTACATCTCTAAACACCTGTTCACCATCTCTGTTTGGCCGTCAGTTTGTGGATGATATATTGTGCTCATCTTGAGTTTGGTGTCCTATAACTGAAATAACTCGGTCCAAAATTTACTAGTGAAGATCCTGTCATGATATTTACAATGGACATTAGCATCTCATGCAGTTTAATGATATTTTCTATAAAAATCTAGGCAATACTAGCAGTAGTGTAGGGATTTCACATAGCACAAAAATGAGCATATTTCGTAAGTCGATTAACCACCACGAGAATTATGCTTTTACCTTTGGAAGGTGGTAGCCCTTCGATGAAGTCCATAGAGATGTCAATCTACATTGAGTCCAGTATGGGTAGTGGTTGTAGCTTCCCTGGACTTGCCATTGTTTCACCCTTGTGTTGTTGACATACATCACATTGTGCCACATATTCAGAAATAATTTTTTTCATCCATCTCTAATAAAAATTTTGCTTCACTCTTTTGTAGGTTCTCAGGAATCCGGAGTGCCCTATTGAAGGTGTGGAGTGCATTTCATGCAAGATGATTTTGATGCAAAGAGAGTCGGGTATAAGCACAATGCGACCTTTGTAACATAGATCCCTCGAATCCCAAGTGTAGTGGGCTATTGCGCTTGGATCCTCCAAAATTTTTATGGTGTTACTGATCTTTGGATCCTTCTTCCATTCTTCCCTAATGTCCTCGAAGAAGCTGGTGGTAGGAAGGGAGATGGTTGAAAATTTAGCTTGCTCAAGTAGCCATGAGAGTGCATCTGCAACAATGTTTTCTTTCCCCTTTTTATAAATAATTTGATAATCAAATCCTAGAAGTTTGGTTACCCATTTTTGATATTTAGGGGATAATATCTTTTGCTCCAAAAAGTACTTGATGCTTCTATGGTCGATTTTAATTTGAAGTCACTGGCCGATCAGATAGGGTCTCCACCTCGTTACTGCATGCACAATAGCGAGTATCTCCTTATCATATATTGACATGTTTTGATGGGAGGGAGATAATACCTTACTAGCGTATGCGAGTGGTCAAGCATCTAGCATGAGAATGGCTCCAATTCTGACTCCAGATGTGTAGACCTCAATGATGAAGGATCGGTTGAAATCTGATAGCACTAGCACCGGCGTCGTCATCATGGCTGCCTTAAGTTTGTCGAAGGTAGCAGAGTCTTTGTCTGACCATTGAAAGACGTCTTTTTTCAATAGAGAAGTGAGGGGTGCACTGATCTTCCCATAGTCCTTAACAAATTTTTGGTAGTAGCTCGTTAGTCCAAGGAACCCGCATAATAATTTCACGTTTGTAGGTTTCGGCCAGCCTTGCATTGCTTCAACTTTTGTTGGGTCTATCGCCACTCCTTCTGATATTATATGTCCAAGGTACTCTACTTTTTGCTACAGAAAGTTACACTTTGGCTGCTTAACAAAAAGAGTATTTTCATGAAGGATCATCAAAACAACCTATAAATGTTGAAAGTGGGTCTCAAGAGAAGGGTTGTAAATGAGAATATCATCGAAAAATACTAGCACAAATTTACGAATAAAGCTAAAAAAAATATCGTTTATGAGACTTTGGAAGGTTGAAGGAGCATTATTGAGTCCAAAAGGCATTACCAAGAATTCATAATGACTGTCATGTGTATGGATGTAGTTTTTGGAATGTCGTCTTCATATACCCGAATTTGGTGGTAACCGAATCGGAGGTCCAACTTCGTAAAGACTCGAGCTCCTTTTTAACTCATCAAGAAGTTCATCCACTATTGGTATTAGGTATTTGTCCTTGATAGGGATGTCATTTAAAGCTCGGAAGTCGATGCACATCCACCAAGTTTCGTCCTTCTTGCATACAAGTAGCACCGGTGAGGAATAGGGGCTGCAACTTGACCAAATCACCCCTATTTCAAGCATCTCCTTTATAATCTTTTCAATTTCATCCTTCTGGAGGTGAGGATAATGGTATGGTTGAGTGTTCAATGGTGGCTTGTTCGGAAGGATTGGAATCCAATAGTCATGCTGCCGAGTAGGAGGAAGATCGCACGGCTTAGCAAAAATGTCAGCAAATTCAACAAGTAATTGGGCAAGATTTTGATCTTCAATTTCTATTTTCTTCCCCTTTGGTTGCTGCTAGAGATGCATCAAAAAGTTACCATTTACCTTATGTAAAATTTTCTCTATTCGTTGGATTGAAACGATAGTTATGTTGCTTCCGTGCTTCCTGCGTAAGATAATATGTTTGCCTTTACAGTAGAATTTTATAATTAATTTGAAAAAGTTTCAAGTGACATCACATAGCATAGCTAGCTAGTCTATGCCAAGCACGGCCTCATAGTCATTAATTGGTAGGAGGAAGAAGTTGGTGATAATTTCTTGGTCTTGTAGTAATAGTTTCACCTACGAGCATCTTTGGTCACACTTTAGGATTCTACCGTCAGCGACCTTTATGTCAAACTTGCTGCAACCTTCGATATGGAGCACCATCCGAGCAGCAACCTTACTATTTAGGAAGTTATTAGTGCTGCCCATGTCGATGAGAACAGTGATCGGTTGTTGTTGAGAGGGCCTCCAACTTTCATCGTTTCCGGGTTTGAGTAGCCGGCAAGCGTGTGTACCATAAAGTCGGTCAGTTGTAGCTCTTCTTCCACATCTTCTGCTTTATGTTTAAGGCTCTCTTCTAGATGTTCAATGACCTCTTCTTCTACTATTTTAATCACAAGAAGTCTCCCTTTTTTACAGTGATGCTCGTGGCTCCACGGCTTATCGCAATGCCAACATAACCCCTTCGCAGATCGCTCCCAAAGCTCTTCTCTTGTCAACCTTTTTGGTGCAAGGGCTTGGCTGATAGTAGGGGGGTTGAGGGCTTCAGTATTGCTAGTCAAGGAGCAACCCTAGTCTTCCAAGCTTCATGGTTCAGTTGCTCCTCTTGAAGTCATGCAAAAGAGATGGCTACCATAAGCATGTACGGTTGTCGCACTTTAACTTCTCCCCGGATCTCCAGCTTCAAGCCCTCAATGAAGGTCCCCAATAGCTATTTTTCAGACCAATCATGAGATTAATCAGATAACTTTCAAACATGGTTTAGTACTCCTAAATGGTATAGGTTTGTAAAATCTTTGCTAGTTGTCCGTCAATGTTCTCATAATCAGTTAGTTCGAAGCATATCAACAGTCCTTCTTTGAATTATCGCCATAAGAGGACTCCATGAGTGTGTTCAAACTAGTCACACCACTGTATGACATCTCCTTCAAGATGTATAGCCATAATTTTCACCATAGATGCATTCTCGATTTTATGGTACCGAAATTATCGCTCCGCACACGAGATCCAACCAATCGGGTCTCCTTCCCATCAAGGGAAGTCCACCCTCATGTGTGGATAGTAGAGATTGGTTATAGAGCCTCCCCTCTCTTAGAAGTTATCTCTTCGGGCTTGGTGTGATTGGTCAGAGCTCTCCCCTTGATATGATTTCTTCGAGTTTGGTGGTCGGCCTAAACTGAGTTTGGTAAAGAGAGTCTGAATCTTATCCTTCATTCGTATCTCGAAGGTTTCGAATTTAGAATTGATTGTCTCCTCAGATATCATAGTATATGCCTCCAAATCTATAATATTAAGATCTCTCTTTTGTTGTTAGGTTAAAGGCATATATCGGTTGACAGAAGTGGTGGTCGAAAGGGTTGGTGGATTGGTGGATGTAGGCTGCGGTTTTAAGCTTGTTTTGTGGCTGTTTTGGATACAGTTTGAGGGTGTGGTTTAGTAGAGTTTTAGGGCTATGGTTGTAGTAGATGAAAGTTAGGAAAAAAAGTTTTAAATCTATGGTAGATGATAGTAAAAGTTTGATAGAAATCGGTGGAAGTTGCCGCAGATAGGTGTTGTCTTGTAAGAGCAGAATTGTCGTCGAAGAAATAGCGATTTGTCGATGAAATTTCCAACAAAAACCAAGAGATTTGAGGAGGGAATTTGATAGCAAAATCTCAGTTTAGATAAAATCAATTATGATCAATTTAATCAAGAAAATTTTGGTAGTATAATAGCAAGGAAATTGGTGCAAGTTGCAATAGCAGAATTCTCGTCGAAAAATTCCAATGGGTTATGATGAAAATTTATGGTAACATAAGAATGTTTTTATATATGAATTCCTCAATAGATCAATCTTAGATGAAAGCTAAGATGATCTATGAATCATATAAGAAATTTCATTAAAAAAGGATAGCAAATAGATTAGTTAAAGGCAACAATATGCGGTTGAAATTTTCTACAGCAATCCTTCATTCGCAAAGCTAATAACTTTTACGACGAAAGGAATTCGCAGCATAGGATAGATAAGAAGACTTCTTCTTGGTATTTAGAATGGAAAATTATAGCAGCAAAAGGTATTGGTGATAGGAAAATACCAGATCTCTTGGTGCAATTGGAGGTGACGGTAGTAGATTGATTTGATCTATGGTAGAAGATAACGGTGGAGATGTTGACGTCAAGAGCAATTGTGGGAATTGCTTGGCTGGTAGTGGGCGACAGAGGTGGCAACAAAAATAGCAAGATTGCTACTCTAATACCAGATGATAAAACCCCAGAGGAATTCTATGTAGATTGATCTTTGAGGGAGATCACTCCTTGGAACGCTATAGGGGTTCCACTCTCCTAGAAGTCGGCCAAATGACTACAATTGTATATAGATCTTATTCTCAAAGAAATGGAGGCTACATGCTTATATAGGGCTCCAAACCTAAGCTCTAGGGGCTACTTCTTAAGTGAGTTACCTTTTTTGCCCTCAACCCTAACCAACCAGCCCAATAAAAGGGAGCGACGGCTAAGAAGCCCAAAGGCCCAAATATAAACCCTAGCTACTCTTCTTTATAGGATAGAGATAGCTATGTGGGGTTTATTATAATCTCACAGGGTTTTATTAGTTGCTTCTTGGTTGAGTAGGACCCAACCTTGCTAGGGTCCTATCAACTTGTAGGGCACCTATGACTAGCAGGATCATGTCATTTTGTGGGTCCCTTATTCTAATGCAGCGGACTCATCTTACATGGTGCCAAAGACAAAAGGAGTTTCGAGGTATATGTACCTTATCTCGGAGAAATATTTGACGGAGGAACCAAGGCGACTCAACTTACGGAGGCGAAGTCGGGTTCAGAAGGCCTTGGCATGGGGCAAGAGGATACAGAGGAAAGTACTCTTGAAAAATATGTCACAGTGCTACTATTCAAGTTGCCATGAAGGAAGCGGTGTGCAACAAAGATTATATTAGTTAGGGCAAAGGCCTAGATCCAAACAATGGTGCAGCAAAGTCATTGGACTTCATGAGCTACTAGGCGATGGACTGTCCTAGAGTTATGCTTCGTTTGGGTGTGACCCGAGAGCGGGTGGACGAAGGTCGATTGCTAGTAGAGTGAACACAATCAAAGGTGGAAGAGGCCATACAATGTGTTGGCAAAGGCCACACATGGATGGATTACAATCCAAGTTTATCCCACAATGATCAAAATGCAATGGAGATATCACTAGGAAGCAACATGGTGCAACGGATCATAGTGGAACGGTTCATGGCAATGTGATATATATGAAATTAGTCTCGCTAGGGACTAGATCATATGGAGGTATGATCGAGAGCTACTAGGAGCTCCACTTTGGTGAACAACATGATGACAAGAAAGTTTATGGATTCGAGTGAATGTCATGGTATCGTAGAGGTGAGTCTTCCGTATGTGCATCGAGTTTTGCATTGGATAAAAGCCTTGGTTATCAGCATATGGAGGCTGTGTACCACCGAGGGAGAATTTCGAATATAAGTACTAGTGAGTCCCATAGGAGAGGGTGGGGGGGGGGGGGGATTTGATCATGCAAATGTATGATCGAAGCGACTAGATAGTTGGACTACTCCAGAGCTTATATTCGCTTAAGGGAGCCCGATAAGTTAGATGACAATGCCGAGTAAATGAACATTGCTACCAAAGAAGCTAAGGAGAACATAATCGATGAGAACCCTGCAATATGATGGTGGAGGCCATGAATGAGAGTTACAATCTGTCTTTCCATCGACCAAGGGGAACTGCTCGGAGAACATAGAGGTATTGAAGTAGGGGGTTGAAAGGGGCGAAGAAGTAACAACGAGTCCAAAGAGACTTAGCTACCCAAAATCAAGCATCGGTTAGAATGGAGGTGGACTCGGAGGAGTGCCATAGTGCCACAAAAGCAGATATATTGATCACGAAGAAAGGGACGCATATGTAAGGTGACAGATAGTAGAGCCATAAGCAAGGCAGCACCATGGTACCGTAGAGGCAGGACTTCCATGAAGTCATCAATCCTTTGTTCTCATGAAGGGAGAGCACTTGGTTATAAAAGGGGTCGAAGAGGTAGAGAATACAGAGACAAACTTCAAGTACCAAGATAAAGCTGAAAGGAAGAGGCCAAGGAACTTTGTAAGACTAGTGTTAATGAGCTTCTCATCAAGATAACCGAAAATAGAGGACTTCCGGTCGATGCAAAAGTGCTTGACCAAAGAATGAAGTAGGCAGTACGTGGTGTTGTACCTGTTAGGAAATCTTGGGGGCGACATCACATGCGCAGCGGAAGAACAAGAAAACAAAATCCCCGATTCCCAAAGAGATGTTCGTTGTCATGCGAAGATTGGTGCGCAAAATCCGCGAAACTTAAAACTGCGTATAGAGTAGATTGTGTTACCTAAGGAGATCGTATATCCCTGTTTCCTTGCAGATCTTTAGGAGAGGGTGAAGGAGGTCAAGCGTCCTCCTCTCTAGCGGTGATCCACATAGCAGGGCTACGACGATGCTCCTCAAAACTCCAGGCCTGCTCTGAGGTGGAGAGGGGGAGGAGAATAGGAGAGGCAAGCAAAGGCTCTAGCCTATGAGGCTCTAAATCCCTCCTATTTATAGAGGTCCCCTGTCAAACCCTAATGGATCCTCGCCTAGTGGGTATTGGATCTGCATCCAATAACCCAAGCCTTTTAGATTAGTAGATCTCTATCCAATAATCTCTTATGGGCTCTTATTGGATCTCGTCCATGAGATCCAATAATTCAGGGGCTTATTGGATATCCAATAAGACAAGGGCTCTGTCGGATATCTTATATCCGAACTGTTGGGAAATCTTGGGGGCGACATCACATGCGCAGCGGAAGAACAAGAAAACAAAATCCCCGATTCCCAAAGCGATGTTCGTCGTCGTGCGAAGATTGGTGCGCAAAATCCGCAAAACTTAAAACTGCGTATAGAGTATATTGTGTTACCTAGGGAGATCGTATATCCCTGTTTCCTTGCAGATCTTTAGGAGAGGGTGAAGGAGGTCAAGCGTCCTCCTCTCTAGCGGTGATCCACATAGCAAGGCTGCGATGATGCTCCTCAAAACTCTAGGCCTGCTCTGAGGTGGAGAGGGGGAGGAGAATCGGAGAGGCAAGCAAAGGCTCTAGCCTATGAGGCTCTGAATCCCTTCTATTTATAGAGGTCCCCTGTCAAACCCTAATGGATCCTCGCCTAGTGGATATTGGATCTGCATCCAATAACCCAAGCCGTTTAGATCAGTGGATCTTTATCCAATAATCTCTCATGGGCTCTTATTGGATCTCGTCCATGGGATCCAATAATTTAGGGGCTTATTGGATATCCAATAAGACAAGGGCTCCGTCGGATATCTCATATTCGAACTTCTACTCATCGCAATACCTGCCATATGTGTGTGACTCTCTAGGCCCAATATCGAGCTGGCCGTGAGTCATACCTATTAGAACTCCTTCTAACTCAGTGAATTATTATCTCTGTAATAATTCACTTGACTCATTGACTACGGACGTACTATGCCACTACGCCGTAGTCCCTAGACGATACAGGGAAATCCAATCCATTGGACCTATCTATCCTCAGTTACCATGTACCTATAGTCTCTCATCCATCTAATATCGCAGAGACCGTATATCGAGCATAGTGTTGTCAGACCCATACGGTTTCTACTCGAGTCTCGCTCTAATCGGATTCTCCCGGAGAACTCTTTCTCTCTCAACCCGAATGAACTTGGCCAAGGATTTGTCTGAGCAAGAACACATGGGATATTCCTCTCATGACGCCGAGAGTGGATGATCCTCTATCGACACTCAATAGCTCTCGTAAGGTCGACTACCACTCCCAATGACCAACTATACTAGATCTGGGACAGCCAAACCTATAAGTCTGGTATCAAAGAGTGGAGCACTCATACAAGACATCCTTGGTGTCTCAAGTCTAAGGACCAGATACACCACTAGGACTACGGAATCACTGTCTGACAATAAAGCATCATCAACCATCCAGCATTCCATAAGCGGATCAATCAGTGAACTCATTCTCCAATGAGCACTTGTACTGTATCCCTAGTGTCCCTACACGAGCAGCTATGAGACCAGCTGCATCCATCATATGGACGGGTATACAGCACACCAGTCTGTCCGGTTATCACGATGTCCCTCTCGAGTAACCTATGACCGGGATTATTTAGGATTTGTATTTAAAGGTGAATCGATCTCATTATCATGATCTCATCACGATCCGATTCTCATTGCACAAATCTAAGGACATCACAATATATATATATATATATATATATATATATATATATATATATATATATATATATATGCAATAGTTATAAAGTGATATATGCCAAAATATAATAAGCAAAAGGATTCTGTATCAAGTCACACGTGTCATCACTCACGCGATTGGCTTGTTGGGCACCTATGACTAGCAGTACCTTTGCAACTCAGAAGAGTAAGCGATAAAGATGATAGAGAAGATGGTATAATTCAAGAGACGACCAAAACTATTAGAAACTTGCTCCAAGTTGGAGTGAAAACTTTTTACATTCTAGAAGTTTGATGGTATTGAGAAGGTGAATCACAATAGCTAACTCAATGTAAGGAGTGCAAACACTTCGAGTGCTTCAAAAGTATGAGAAAAAGAGCGGACGAAGGCTACTAACTAGCTCAATGCATGGAGTACAACCCTCAAGGAAGCGGGCGAAATCAAAGTAATCTTTGCCTTCTCAACTCTTAAGAGAATGGGCGAAACCAAGTACCCCAATTCTCTTATTTATCCAGTAGAGGAGCTCTACATAGGTTCAAAGACTCTTCGAAGAAATCTTATGGAAGATAATAGTTGTCAAATCCTCACCAATGGTAATTAGTGCTACGGAGAGTGGATTATCCACTTCAATTTCTAATAGAATGTCAATAAAAAACAGAAGTGATGCGAACATACTTGGAAATGACAACTAAGTAGAAGAAGAATTGATGGAAAAATTTTACAGAGGAAGGACCCAAAAACTTTAAAGTCTGCGAGGCGATGCTCATTAAAGCTTCAATAAGTATCCACTTAGTTCAAGTGGTATAAGGTATTTAAGAGACTAGTGCATACTAAGGATAGTCTTTTCCTTTATCTGAGAGATCCATAAGAAACAACAGGGATCAACACAACTCAATTGACCCCACACCAAAGTTAGAGTCATTAGTTAGTTGAAGCAGTATGGCAGATTAAAGTTCGACTACTCAACAACAACGGTAGAGTGTAGTTGGGAGCTAAGAAGCGTATTGCAACTAGAGTAGAAGATTGAAGACTTAGCAAAGGCTAGGAGATACAGCATCTACAAAGGTTTTGACGAGGGCGTCGAAGGAATAAGTATGGGAGAATGTCACAGACAAAATTATAAATGAGGTGTTTGATGTAATGCTCATGTATATTCATGTCTTTCGGTTTTGTTCATGCTTTGCATAGAATGTAAAGGACTGATAGTAGGCTTAGTAGCCCCATTTTCTTTGGTTTTGGTGGTCATTCTAGGCTTGTAAATAAAGATAATATCATGTGGGCACTTGTGGGAATTTCGGTCTGTAGTGGACCATTTTGGATCCTTTATTGTGCAACCATGCAGAGTTTATGAAGTATGTTTGTAATTTGTATTGGTTATAAAGTGTTTGCTAAAATGATTGTTTGTGGATCTCAAGTGAGATATTTATAAAATTAAAGCTAATGAAGTAAAAGACGTATTAAGAAAAATAAAAATAGTTAAGAGTGTGGGGTTTTATAATATTCCTATTGAGATTTGAAAAAGATTAGAGGATAAGGAAGTATCTTGATTAATTAAATTATTTAATATAATCATAAGATTTAGAATGATATATGATGAATGAAGAAAATTTTTTTAATACCTATTTATGAAAATAAGGGTGAAATATAAAATTATTCAAATTGTAGAGGAATTAAAATCATGAGACATATTATAAAACCCTAGAAAAAATTATCCAAAGTAAGATAAGACTTGAAATAAATATCTCTGAAAATTAATTTAGTTTTATACCTACAAGATCAATTATAGTAGCTATTTATTTACTAAGATAATTAATAAAAAAAGTATAGGAAGAAAAAGAAAGATTTGTATATAATTTTTATTGGCTTTGAGAAAGTGTATAATAAGGTTTCTAGAGATTTATTGTGGTGGATTTTAGAAAAAAAAAATATATATCTACTAATTATATTGATGTTATTAAATAAATATATGATAATGTAATTACTAGTATTAAAATTATAGAGAGTATGTGTAGTGAATTTCTTATTAATATAGGATTACAACAAGAATCCATATTAAGTTCATACCTTTTCGTATTAGTAATGCATCAACTTACTAGTCACTTTTATGATAAACCTTACTAGTGTATATTCTTTATTGATGATATTATCTTAGTTGATAAGAGCTTAAGTGAAATTAATTATAAACTTAAGCAATAGAGGTAAGCTTAGATACTAAAAATTTTATATTAAGTAGAACTAAAGTTAAATATATAAAATATAATCTTAGTGAGTCTAGAAATAGATATAAGAATATAGTTAAATTTGATAGATAAGAAGCTTATTTAAGTAAAAGTTTATAAGTATCTTTGATTAATTATTCAACAAGATAAAGAAATCAATGAAGATATTATTCATAAAGTAAAAAACAGAATGGTTTAAATAATGAGGGATGTCAAGAGTCTTATGTGATCATTAGATACATTTGAGATTAAAAAATATTATAAAATAATTGTGAGATCAATAATACTTTATGGATTCTGATGTTGAAAGTTATAAAAAAGCATATACAAAAAATTTATATTGTCGAGATAAGAATATTGAGATATATATATGTAGAGTAACTAAAAAAGATAAGAATTTTTTTTTATTTATGAACAACTAGGTATTATTTCTATAAATGATAAGATAAGAGAAAATCATTTAAGATGGTATGAGTATATGTTGAGAGGACCTCTAGATGCGATAGTTAGAAAAAATAAAATAATTAATATTAGTGGTATGATGATAGATAGATGAAGACAAAAAATCTTAATAGAAACTATAAATAAAGATATATATATATATGTACTTAACTAAACGTATGATTTTTTAAAGATCTAAATGATAACAAAAGATATAGTCAATCCTAAATAGTTGAGATTTATGAATTTATTATTATTGTTATAAAGTAAATAATAAAGTTGTTGAATAGTGACCATCTCGTATGTAGGACTTTCCAAAAGACCAATAATTTGGGCTTAAGTAGGCTTAGATGTCAGGTTCTTTAGGCTCAAGTCTAAGCCCAAACCCAAATCATTGTCTTTAGGAATAATCGACTCTATAGAGAGAGAGAGAGAGAGAGAGAGAGAGAGGGAGAGGTCACACTGATAACAAAGTAAATAAATATTACTAAATGATTCCTCATGTTAGTTGGGTGTTGATATCACATGAGACAAATCCACATATATTCTATCTATTATTTCACTTTCTGTTTCTTTATTTGTTTTCACTGATGTAGAGCACTAGATTTGGTCCTCTTCTCTTTGATTCACTGGTGACAAACATCACACACTTACTATTAAAGAACTTGTTCACCACAATCAACTTTCTTCCTTTATTATATTATTATATTCTCACGTTCCCAACTTGTTGTACCGACTCTTTGATTGAGCTCATCATATATGTGATTCACGAGTCTGAAACCTATGCAGTGCCGCATCTCTCTCTCTCTCTGAGACTTTTGCTTGGCCAATGGATGACATGCAAGATATGTTGTGGTCCTCCAAGCATGGTGGATGTCTCGTCTGTCGTGTCATCAATAAGTTTTCAGTAAATCTGCTGTCCTTTTATCCGAAAGGCTAAGACAAAACTACACTTTGAAGAATGACGCTTGATGGAAGGGTGTTTCAATGATTAGGTGAATGCAATTGTGCCCACAGTTTGGCTTCGTACGTCGCCAAGGGAAGATTGGCCGGTGGTGTCTGTCAGAAAGAACACATGAGCTTTTCTTTTCCTCATCGCTTTCTCTCCACTTTGCATCTTCACATCCTTACCTAACGGATTGGCCGGTGGAATCTGTAAGAATGTATATGGCAGCTAAGTCTCGTTTGTTAATTACTCAGCACGTCATTAGAAGAAGATTAAGGAGTCAAAAAAAGACCGAAAGAGCATGTAACGATCTGTAAGAATATTCTCAGTAGTTAAAGAAGGGCTTCCATATTCTATACTTTAATAGCCTAAAGTGCTGAGAATACGATGAAAGTGTTAACTTATAGATTAAAGAATATGGAAGAAGTGAAGAACCATGGAAGTATAATTACTACATGTTAAACACATTCCCTTGCAAAAGGATGTTTGCGGACATAGTTATGCTTTATTGAAGAAGAGTTGTGAAAATTTTCAGTTCATTTTTTTGATTTCATCATCATGTCACTTGGTGATGGTAAAGTCAAATGTTGATATAGAACTTCATCTCGTAGGAAGTCATGCAACACACACACACACACACATATATATAGGATTACAGATTGCAAATTACTAAGAAGCAACTGAACTTGTTGGTAGGAGTCGAACAAAGGAAACGTAAGCTCAGCTTTGACCTCTCTTCACAAGGAAGGACTGGAAAGTCAAATTAGAGGATGACTTCTGTAACTATTGTAGTTGAAAAAAAATTAACATGTGTGTGCAAAACTCATAGTATGAAACTAAGCGTCGGTGGGAATCAGAAGATTTAGCTGGCGTTGTATTCATCGATATCACAAGAACACACATGAAGCATAAACTGTTTCATGTCCCTCAGTTAATTTTAGTATATTCCTATTTGAATGCTAAAACTCAATCATAAAAAAAGGTCAATCATAAATCTTTGAGAGAAGTTGAAGAATTATCTTCTTATGTGTGTGTATATGAATGTATGACAACTTGTTTACAGTGTGTTAACAAACATAAATTACAAAGAATTGTCTGCAAAGATCTCTGAAGATAACCCCTAACCCCTGGGAACAAAAATTATGAGGGATTAATGGATCATCTACTCCCCCCATCCACAACACAGCATTGGGTCTCAAATTAGTCCCAGAGATTGCACCAGATTCCCCACTTGCATTGCTGCATCTTGCCATGGCCATCCCTGTAACTTGTGCTTCCTGAAAGTTATCTTTGCCTTTGCCAGCAGATCCACCATGCCCTCCTTGTGGACTTGCACCATCTTGGGGCACTTGAGTAGCCCTATGTATGTCCCCAGGTCATGAACACACGCAGGGTTTTGCATCTTGAAGAAGTCGAGGGCGAGCTCGACTCCAACGTGAGCGTAGCAGGAGCAGCTCCATGGGAGCTGATAGGTCTCGCCGAGAGCCCGGAAGTGCTCGTTCATGAACAGGCCGGGCAGCTTGGTGACCGGATCATGGACGTTCACCACCCTCAAGACCTTCACTCCGAGCTCTTCGCACCTCTCCTTGAAGCCGGTGTTGCCGACCCTCGGCCCTCCGAACGAGTACACCGTGATCGGTATCTCCCGCTGCTGCTGGAACCGGTTGAGGCCGAGCTCGGCGAGGTCGTACCCGGAGAGGAGGGCAAGAGCGCTCCCCATGCTGTGTCCGGCCAATGTGATGCTCATCTCCTCGTCCTGGTACTTGTTGATGAGCCGAGACACTTCCCCGAGCAACTGCTCCCGGCAGCTCCCTTGGCCGAACCTACAGGTGCTGTCGTCGGAGGTGTACAGGCTGAGGAACCCCGACTCGACCTTCACGTCGATCCGGGGGTCGTGCGGGTCCAGGTTCGCCGGCCTCAGCGAGCTCATGAAGTTGGCGATCCACTCGGTGCTGGTGACGGTCCCCCGGAAGGTCACCAGCACGTCCCGCCGCCCCAGCCGCCTCACCTCCTCGTCCGACGACACCGCAACGTACCCGATCCACCGGCCACAGCAGGTGCCGTGTTGCATGGGGATGCTGATGTCCGGCGTCGCGTAGATGTACTTGGTGATCTCGTATCCGGACGACTCCAACCCCACCTCCTCCAGCATGCGGCGCTTCCCGTACTTGCAACTCAGGTAGCGCTGCGACGCCGGGTCGAGGTCGAACGCCTTGTAGCACGCCATGACGAACTCCCCGTACCGGACGATCTCCTCGCGCAGCAACGGGCTCAGCGGCTGGACGAGGTCGTTCCAGTCGTCGGCGCCCTGGATCTTCCTCCACACGCTAGCCAGGCGGCTCGTCGCCTCCCGTGCCCTGTCCGGCCGAGACCGGAGCACCGGGGCGGCCGACGGCGTCCGCCGGGGCGCGGCGACAGACATCCCGGGGCGAGGCCGGCATGGCCGGGGGTTCCGCAGGGCCAGATGCTGCTTGGGCATGGAGACGGTGGAGGAAGCCATGAGGGCGGTGCAAACAGGCACGAAGGGCAGTGTCTCAGATTATATAGACAGAACCAACCGGTGAATATAAAATGGGAGAGCGTGTTTGGCGAGGGTTTGACTGGGTTTCTTCCTGACCTTTCTTTTTGTCAATGGGTCGGTCGGGCTCCCTACCACTCCGCCATTGGTGATTTGTTCCCCTAGCCTCTCTTCATCACCTGCGTTACGGCTCGCACTTGCCAAGGTTGCGACAGATTGTGCGGCAGGAGTGTAAATCCATGAAAGACACTGCCCTGCGACACATGGATTGGAGCATGCCATCGCCAGTTGACTTGTACTCTCTCGAGAAAAGGAAAGCCCGCCAAGTCTCCTTATGAACGCCGACATTTCGCTCCCCCACTTTCCCTCGTCGCTCGTTACTTTATTCCGCGCCGCGAAGGGGTCGACCTCTGGCCGTCCGATCGTGTCGGGGACGAACACAGCCGTCGGATCTGTTGACCACGGCCGCAAATCTTGGTCTTCGACCACCCCGTCCTCCACGTGTACTCCTCTACACGGGTGGGACCCGCGGAAATCTTGCAAACCTGACGGAAACAGCCATCTAGATACGGAATTAGTTCACCAAGATAAAGGGACACCGCGATGAGGTCCAAACGCAAGTGTGAGGGAGGTGGTTACGTAATGAATGAACCTAAGAGTAGACACGTCACGCGTGTCCATCGTCGTACATGCAACAGCTCACAGGATGAAGAGATGAGAGGTAGGCAGTGAGAGCAGTGGGGAACAGAAAACTGTATTATATCTCACCTCTGCTATCTGATACAATCTGATGCGCAATTATTGGCCATGGCCTTAGCTGTGTCTTGCAAAGGTTGGTGAAAGAAGCTTTATTGTAGTACTGGCTTGATATAGTTTTTGGAGCTTGGAAGATTGCGAGGCCAGAGAAGGTTAGCCTGGCTTCCAATGTACTCATACCTCGTGTCAGCTTCCAGGCAAGTTTTTTGAGATCTTGTGCTTCCATGGACGTTTCAGAAACACTAAAAAAGAAGGGAACTTGCTCGAGTTTGTCAGGAACAAAGTAGAGGTTCCAACTGAGGATGATGCCACTAGATTTTGATGCAACTACTCAATACAGCTAAACCTGCTGTCAGATCTTCACCCATTAGTGCAGCATAATAGTGGTTGAGAAAGTTCATTCTCCCTTCTTTTTAACAAGTTGCTGCTGTTGCCTCCTTTTCTTTCTTTTTGGTGTTTTTTTTTTTTTGTGACAGAGTTCTGATTGGAGATTTTTGTAACATCTCACCAAATTGTCTGTGTTATACTATGACTAAGAAGCCTTATAATACTTGGAAGGCTGAAGTGGATTGCATCAGCCAGGTTCAGCAGCAGCCCTTGACTGATCTTTGTCTTCGTCTATAGCTTGGTCCTCTGGGATTTGAATACACAATTCTTCTATAAGCAGCAGCCACACAATTAGGTTTACTGCTTTAGCTTGGCCTCTTTCACTGCATCTAGCCCAGAATTCCATTCCTCGGCCTCTCTCTCTCTCTCTCTCGTGTCCTTTATGGAAATCAATGCCTGCCTTGCTTTACTGACCAAGTGGAACGTAACTGAAAGTGTTTCTTCTTTGGATGCAAAGCCCCTCTCTTTTTCCTTTCTTTTGACCACAGCCACCATTTGTTTATTGCATCTTGTGCAGCAACCTGAGCTTACCAAAGTGAGACCGGCAGAGGCTGCAAACCGACCTTGAGCAGCAATCTTCAGCTTCAAAAGGCTGCTGTTGTAGTCTTAGAGATGGCTTCCAGAGTTTTTGTCACTGGTATGGTATTACTTGCTCCACTCCAACCTGGGATGTATCAAATCAATGTTAGTAACAGTAACTGTTTAAGAGAGATCAGTTGAATTCCCTGCAGCAGCAAGGTTGTACCTTTTTTACGGAAGCTACTGCTGCATCTGAGCCACAGGTATATCATAGGAGTTTTACATATTTGTGCTTGCAAAGTCGGAAAATTATAGTTGCGCCTACAAGTTCCAATATATAATAGCATACATGTTCCCAAAACACTAGGATCCTCACTGTAGACATCTCCAATTAAAATCCATCCAAAACCCACTACTATCCATGTCTACCAGTGGCTAATTGGAATTTAGAATTATTAGAAAATATATACAATATCTAAATACCTAAAATTCTTACCATCATAATGCTTCTTAAAAAATAATAATGTCAATTAAAATTCCAATGACTCCATTCTAACAGATAAATGATGGCTAAAGTTAGTTACTAGAGAACAACTAAAAGAACATTATATAGTTTTTGGGTTTTGCTGAGATGTAAGTATGCTAAACTTGAATTTAGAGATAAAACTACAAAAAATCAAATACTTCCAAGGGTCATTTGTGCAATTTTGTCACAGATACCATAAGTAGGCCAAAAACAGACTAATGTCAACCAGTTCATATGGGCCCGGGGTTGAGATGATTACATGGGAGTAGATTTGACTCCCTCTGTTTAAATTGGATGTGCACAAGTGTTTATGCACCATATCAATTCCCTACGTACATGTTCTGACGAAGCTTCTTAGAACTATGAAAACCTTATAAGAATCATCAGTTAATGTTGCCTTGACCTTCAAGTAAGTTTATTTCCACAAAATCTGAGGTGGCAAGGACTTTTGCAAGTCAAAATCTTAGGAAGACCAGCAACTTGTTCCAGTTGCAGTTGGTAACTACCTCTGTATGCATACAATAAGTTGGCCTATAACATAGAAAGACATAATCCTGTTCTTATGGGCCTGAGGATGAGATGTTTACATGGGGAGTAAATTTGGCTCCACATGGTTGACCTGGATGTGTATAAAGTGTTGATGCATACTATCTATCTTTTCCATTCATGTACAAGAATGTGAGGAAACTTCATAGAAAGATCATGAAATCCTTTTGGAGAATTTTCAGCTAATAGTGTCGTAGTGTCTTGATCTTCTCTGCAACAGTCAACATTTCATTCATAAAATTCCTAAAAGCAGAAAAGAGACCATAGCAGCCTATTATTCAAGGGTGCCCATTGTACTTTGCATGGAGGACATGACGGCATCACGATAATAGATAATATATGAAAAATAACAAATATTTTATTGTTGACAATTTAGCATACTACATATTTCTCATCAGCAATAATCATCTTCAGCTGTTATCTTAAACTATGTTCATGAAGGAGAAATAATAAAATCAAACAGCAATGATATCCTTGAGTTTTGTATGTACATTATCTTATTTTCTTTCAAGACAATGCATCCAAGCAACAATGACAAGTAGATTGATAAGACCCTAGGGTTTTATCATTGAAGAAAGGGGAGAAAAGGGGATGATTAATTCGAGAGGATCGGTCTCCTTGATCACTTCGAGGGGATCAACATCTTAGGGTTTGTCAGAAGACTGGAATAATATTTCATTGATTACCGAAAAGAAACAGATACATCCCTATTTATAGAGTTCCACCTAGAGTCCACTAGGACTTGGACTCTTAATAAATAAATAAATAAATAAATATCAAATAAACCCCTATCCAACTTTTATTGAACTAGACCAACTCAATAAAACATTATTCAAAACTCAGAAAATAAAGGGATCATAATAATTCCTTCCCCTTCAAATCAGCCTTGTCCTCGAGGTTGAGCGGCATCAAACTCGAGGAATTTCTCTTTCAACACTTCAGTCACAAGGTATCTACGACGCATGACAACCCGTTGATCAAGTAAGTACGATCTCCACTTTTTGATAGTGTAAGCAATAAGGTCGGCCTTTCAGTGTAGTAGTCGTTGCAGTCTTATGAAGAACTCTCTCTATCCGATGGCTAGTGGCAGTTGTGACCTTACTTCCACGTCTTCCCTTTAGGATCGTCTGCTTTCCATTAATAAAAAACTTCATGATTAGTTTAGAAAAATTCCAAGAAACATCACCCAGGGTTGATAGCCATTCAATTCTAAGCAACACTTTGAAGTCTTCCAAGGGTAGCAAAACGAAGTCCAAAAGCAACTCTTGGCCCTGTATAATCAATTCGAACATTTGCTATCATAAGTTAAAATTTGTCCATCAACAACCTTTACTTCGAATTTGTCATATCCTTCAATGTGGTAGGCCAATTGGTCAGGAACCTTATTGTACATAAAATTGTTAGTGCTACCAGTATCAATCAAAACTGTAACATGCTGATGTTCCAAAGTTCCTCCAACTTTCATAGTTTGCGGGTTAGAGTAGCCGGCTAATGCATGCACTATATGTATGATAGGTCCAACATCTTCATCAGAATCCATACCTTCATGATCGGAGTCCACATTATTAGTTTCTGGTTCCTCTCCAATTTGTTCAATCATTAGAAGTTGCCCTTGTTTACATCGGTGCTCCCTACTCCACTTTTCATCATAGTGACAGCACAAACCCTTCATTGATCTTTCCTTGAGTTCTTCTCGGTTTAGTCTTTGGGTGTTAGGGTTTTAGTTGGGAATAGATGGGGCGGGTGGCTTACTGATCATCTGTTTGTTGTCACTTATATTTTGACAATTTTCCCTGATGATTTTTTCCTCATGCAAACGTGCAAATGAGATTGCAGCTGTCATAGTGCGGGGTTGGTGAGCTTTGACTTCACATCGGATATCTGAATTAAGTCCTTCAATAAATGTTCCCACCAGTTGTCGTTTGGATCAGTCTCCGGCTTGATTTGACAATCGTTCAAATCTACTCTGATATTGTAGCATTGTAAAAATCTGACGAATTTTAACAAGCTACCCATCAACATTCTCATATTCAGATGGTCCAAAGCGAACGAGAAACCCTCTCTTGAATTGTTCCTACGAGGGAACCCCATAACAAGTTTCGTATCAATCATACCATTATATTACATCTCCATCTAGTTGGATTGAAGTTATTTCCACATTGGATTCTTCTGGAGTTTTGTGAAAACGAAAAAAAATTTCTGCTTTAGAGATCCAACTGGTGAGATCTCCATCTTCCCATCTTGGGAATTCCACCTTCATGCGTGTGTAGCTTGTGTCCTGTTCTTGATTCCTTTTTTCCTGTGTCTCTAGATCGGTTCAATATAAGACTTTAACTTTCATCTTGTTGAAACTTGCTAAAGCTCTCCAATAGACTCTTTTTAAGATCGTTAAGGGTTTCTTGCAACCGATTCTCAATTATGGTTTCCAAGGCTAGTTGGGCTTTCACTGAGTTGTCGATAGCCATTGCGTAAGACTACAAATCTGTAATCTCCAACTCTTGTTTCTGGTGTCGGGTCAAGGGCATTAGTATCGCACTATTCGGTGTGGCTGTTATGAAGTTTGGCATGTGGCAGTGTTGAGGGCGTAAGGGAACGCGAAGCTGCCGAGGAAGCAGATGCCGAGGGCAACGTAAAGGCTTGTTGCAGTCGCTGCGAGGAGGAAAAGTTGCTGCCCTATTTCTGTCGTTGCGTGGGGTGAGGCTGCAGGGACTGAGGCTGCGGGGGCTGGAAAGCGACGGCGTCGGTGGGGGGAGCGGTTGTGAGGGTGGCTGTGCGTGTGGCGGCGGTTGCTGCAACCCAAGGGGAGTGATCACTGAACAACCGGGGTTGAGGCTGCGGTGGTGCGGTTGGGAGTAGCTGTCAAAACTACTGTCAAGGCTGGGAGGCTGGTGTCGACCGAGGCAGTGTTGAGGGCGTGGCTGGGAGGCGACGTTGACAAGGGTCAAGAGGCGGCAATGGTGGCAACAGGCAACTATGACAGTAGAGGCACCAGCGGTTGCGGCAGTAGAGGGTGCTCTATTTCTATCGCACCGCAGAAGGAGACGCTGGTGATACCAAAGGATCGCGAGTGGTTAAGGACAAGGCTGCAGCGGCTGTTGTTGATGCCGGTGGCGTAGAGGAAGCAGTGGTGGCAATCGACGACTGCGACAGTAGAGGGTCGACTGGTGACGTCGAAGGATCGCGAGTAGTTGAGGACAAGGCTGCGATGGTGGCACGGTTGGGAGTAACGTCACCAATGGTCGCCGAGGGTTGGGATCGACGAGGGGGATGGTTCGTTGGCCGGGAAACAATGACGACAACCCTTTCTTGCTCTAGTAGAATGGCGGTGGTCCATTGGCCGGGGAACTACGGCGACGGTGGTTCCTGGCCGGGAAGCAACGGCGGCGGTGGTCGCTGGTCGGGAAGCAGCAGCCCTTTCTCGCAGCGAGAAGGATGGGCGTGGCTGCTATTTCTTTCTTTCTTTCTTTCTCTTTTTTTTTTTTTTTTTTTTGAGATGATGAGAGCTACGGTGAGGTATTATAAGAAATTGCAACGAGAACGCTAAGGATCGTTGCTCTAGTACCAAATGATAAGACCCTAGGGTTTTATCATTGAAGAAAATGGATAAAAGGGGATGATCACTTTAAGAGGATCGGCCTCCTAGGGTTTGTCAGAAGACTGGAATAATATTTTATTGGTTGCCGAAAAGAAACAGATACATCCCTATTTATAGAGTTCCACCCAGAGTCCACCAGGACTTGGACTCAATAAAACATTATTCAAAGCTTAGAAAATAAATGGATCATAACATAAATTTAGCAATATATAGGCCTGATATTATGACCCTTATCAGTGATTTAGAAAGGCGCTCGGGCGCTCGCCTAGGTGCTCGGGCGAGGCGAGGAGAGGCCCGAGCGCCTCGCTTCACTTCCGGGCGGCGCGCTTCAAAGAGGCACCGCCAGCCCAGGCATTGGGCGCTCGCCCGAGCCCAGGCGCTGGGCGCTTCGGGCGAGCGCCTGGGTTAAACCAGGCGACCGAACCAGCGTTTTAGGTTTGGTTCGTCTCCGGTGCTTTAGTTGGTTCAATCGAACCAACTAAAGCATTGATATCAGCTGTCGCTGCCCAACCCTAATCCTGCTCGTTGCCGCTGTCGCTGCTCGCTACCGCTGCTGCTGTCGTCGCTCGCTGCTCGCCGCTCCTGCTCCCGCTCCCGCTGCCGCTTCCTCTTTTCTCAATCAGCACCCCCTTACACTCCTCTTCCTTCTTCTCCTTCTGTATATTATTAACAGTATACAGTATACTGTTAACATTATACTAATAATAGTATTTGTATTTATTAGATTAATAATATATTATTTTGAATTTTGAAACTTTTTGTTAATGTGACATTATGATTTTGTATCTTAGATTTTTTTAATTTAATAGCATATTTTTATTTAAAATTTTAAATAATTATATTTATTAATTATATTATATATTTTTATATTTTAACGCCTCGCTTCTCTCGGGCGAGCGCCTAGCGCCTCGGGCGTTTTTGGACCTTAGCGCCTTTTGACGCCTAGCGCTTTTTAAATCACTGACCCTTATTAAAGTCAACATGATTAATCATCTGATTTATCACATGTGTTTTCTAGTCTAGTAGTTGTTCGGGTTAAACTTATTCAGTCTTCTGTATCAAAAGGAAGTAAATGATCAAAGCTTGATATTTATGAAAATGGGCACGAAATATCTAGCATCTGTCCATGACTAATCCATTCTTACAACTTAAATGATATTAAACAGAATCTGCATCACTAAGTTGTCAAAATAACATCTAAAGTTTTCTCAGTTTATACAAGCAATGTTATTAGTTCTTTTGGCCCCTTGTCTCTCAAGATGGGTACTAGGAATGCTAATTCTGTATGATGTCTGCTAAGTTTAAACTGAGATAAATTCCTCACACAAACAGAAATAAGCAAGATGCATGAGTATCTAGAGTTTTTGGCATCCATGCGCCAACATTCATGCTCAATGAAAAAAGTGAGTGTGTCATATATCTTGTTATAGTAACGGGATATTGTGGTTTCCATTAAGGCAATGTTGAAGAAGAGCGATGCCACAAACCAACACATTATCAAAAAGTTAAAAGGAACCTAAAAGCACATAACAAGGTATAGATCCAAAAGACATGCATCTCTATGTGCATAAAATAAGAACACCAGAGGTAGCTAAGATCATAGAAGCAGCACATTAGAAAATGTTGCTAACCATTAATAAATCTATCTCCAGATTACAGAAAGAGTACAGAAGTTGACTATTCTTAAAACTAAAAGAATGTACCTCCAGTGTTGAGATTGATATCCCAATCAAATATAATGGATAGCTCACAAGCATGGAACCAATCTCCTCAAGTTCAACAGGATTCAGCATTGGAGCTCTTTCCCCACCTTCAAGCATGCCAGCCTGAAAATAGGAAAAGAATATTGTACCAAGAAATCCATATGCTTCATAACAAAAGTTGAAGGATTTTAGAAACAGAAAAAACTAACTGGTGTTATCAATTTCTTATATGAAAAATTATCAATTACAACCCAAACAAGAGGAAGAAACATATCAGGAAGGCATCCTGAAGATATTCAAGTAAACCATATAATAAGAGCCTGAACCATTGCCTTCTACAGCTACACATGAACGGAAGTTGTTGACCAAGTAGACCTTCTATGCATTGTTGCAATAACATGCCAAGCACATGAATTGACATTAGCTATTTGACTCACCTTCATGATGATCTGAAGTATAACAGAGGGAATTTTGAGGCCACTAAGAATCTTATTTTGCTGAACAAATAGCTGTTTGTTCTTAAAGATAAAATGATGAGCACATGCAATATGATTCCGAACACAAACAGGTCCTTTGTCTTGCTATTGCCACCAGTTTCTCTGTGCAAACAATTTTACCATTTTTGGAAGTAAATGAGGATGTTGCAAAGGCCTTCATCTCTTCCCCTGAAGCAAGTGATGAATAGAACATTAGCTCCAGCATCAGCAATGGGTCTCAATCACTTTAGAGATTCCTCAAAAGGTAGCATGGCAAGAATCAGCCTGTGCTACTATCATAATATCACAGCCAATTTTCCTACATACCCCAATAGTTGCTTTTATGCATGTACCACTTCCTCTCCAGAAACTACCTTACTTCCACAAGTATGACCGCAAGCTTTGGTGACACCTTAACAATAGCATCTATCAGGAGCAAGGAGAACAGCAGTATATGAGTCATTAACTATGACAAACACAATCTTCACTTTCTTGGAGTAACAAAGTAGCATCTAAAGAGAAAAAGAAGACTCTCCCATTATAACCAAGTAGAAGAAAACAAATGAGAGAGATAACCATTCATAAAGACTCATAATTGCAGAAGCAACGTTGTCTAGTATAATTAAATTTTTCTACTTGCATTTACATATAATTCAGTATGTTTAAGTTTGAATCTAATCACTTTAGAAGGAAGATCTCCAGAATCTAATGCAGAATCTTTACCTAGTCTTCAGGAATTATCCCTGCAAAGCCAGATTGAATGCAACCTTTCACTGTACTCCTGACATTCATAGCATTTTTATATACATTGTCACCATTTCTAATCACAAGAATTGCTATG